>NC_053022.1:409134000-409150312 GCF_003073215.2 Triticum urartu | reverse complement strand
CACAACGTAACTGGGTGGCTATAAAGGTACACTACAGGTATCTCCGAAAGTGTCTGTTGGGTTGGCACGAATCGAGACTGGGATTTATCACTCCCTGTAAACGGAGAGGTATCTCTGGGCCCACTCGGTAGGACATCATCATAATGTGCACAATGTGATCAAGGAGTTGATCACGGGATGATGTGTTACGAAACGAGTAAAGAGACTTGCCGGTAACGAGATTGAACAAGGTATCGGGATACCGACGATCAAATCTCGGGCAAGTATCGTACCGCTAGACAAAGGGAATTGTATACGGGATTGATTAAGTCCTTGACATCGTGGTTCATCCGATGAGATCATCATGGAACATGTGGGAGCCAACATGGGTATCCAGATCCCGCTGTTGGTTATTGATCGGAGAGTCATCTCGGTCATGTCTGCATGTCTCCCGAACCCGTAGGGTCTACACACTTAAGGTTCGGTGACGCTAGGGTTATAGAGATATTAGTATGCGGTAACCCGAATGTTGTTCGGAGTCCCGGATGAGATACCGGACGTCACGAGGAGTTCCGGAATGGTCCGGAGGTAAACAATTATATATAGGAAGTGCTATTTCGGCCATCGGGACAAGTTTCGGGGTCACCGGTATTGTACCGGGACCACCGGAAGGGTCCCGGGGGTCCACCGGGTGGGGCCACCTACCCCGGGGGGCCACATGGGCTGTAGGGGTGTGCGCCTTGGCCTGTATGGGCCAAGGGCACCAGCCCCAAGAGGCCCATGCGCCAAGAGATAAGGGAAAGGAAGAGTCCTAAAGGGGGAAGGCACCTCCTAGGTGCCTTGGGGAGGTGGGACTCCTCCCTGGCCGCACCCTTCCTTGGAGGAAGGGCCAAGGCTGCGCCCCCCCTCTCTGTTGGCCCTATATATAGTGGGGGGGAAGGGAGGGCAACCAAACCTGAGCCCTGGCGCCTCCCTCTCCCTCCCATGACACATCTCCCTCCTCCCGCAGCGCTTGGCGAAGCCCTGTTGGAATCCCGCTACTTCCAGCAACACGCCGTCGTGCTGCTGGATCTCCATCAACCTCTCCTTCCCCCTTGCTGGATCAAGAAGGAGGAGACGTTGCTGCTCCGTATGTGTGTTGAACGTGGAGGTGCCGTCCGTTCGGCGCTAGGATCATCGGTGATTTGGAACACGACGAGTACGACTCCATCAACCCCGTTCTCTTGAACGCTTCCGCGCGCGATCTACAAGGGTATGTAGATCCACTCCTCCCTCGTTGCTAGATGACTCCATAGATAGATCTTGGTGACACGTAGGAAAATTTTGAATTTATGCTACGTTCCCCAACACCGGGGAGTTACGGGAATATGGGAGAAGAAGTATATGGGCCTTATTGGGATTTAGGGGAGAGGGAGAGGCAGGCCGCACGCCCCCCCAAGGCCTAGTCCGAATTGGACTAGGTGGAGGGGCTGCGCCCCCTCCTTCCTTCTCTTCCCTCTTCCCCTTCCTTGTCTCCTACTCCTACTACATGGAAGGACTCCTAGTTGGACTAGGAAAGGGGGAATCCTACTCCCGGTGGGAGTAGGACTCCCCTAGGGCGCGCCATAGAGAGGGTCGGCCCTCCCCTCCTCCACTCCTTTATATACGGGGGCAGGGGGCACCCCATAGACACGCAAGTTGATCCTCGTGATCATTTTCTTAGCCGTGTGAAGTGCCCCCCTCCACCATACTCCTCGATAATATTGTAGCGGTGCTTAGGCGAAACCCTGCAATGGTAGAATATCAAGACCGTCACCATGCCGTCATGCTGACGGAACTCTTCCTCGACACTTTGCTGGATCGGAGTCCAGGGATCGTCATCGAGCTGAACGTGTGCTAGAACTCGGAGGTGCCGTAGTTTCGGTGCTTGATATGTCGGGCCATGAAGACGTACGACTACATCAACCGTGTTGTCATAACGCTTCCGCTTCCGGTCTACGAGGGTACGTAGACAACACTCTCCCCTCTCGTTGCTATGCATCACCATGATCTTGCGTGTGCGTAGGAAATTTTTGAAATTACTACGTTCCCCAACGGTGGTATCAGAGCCTAGGTTTTATGTGTTGATGTTATATGCATGAGTAGAACACAAGTGAGTTGTGGGCGATATAAGTCATACTGCTTACCAGCATGTCATACTTTGGTTCGGCGGTATTGTTGGACGAAGCGGCCCGGACCGACATTACACGTACGCTTACACGAGACCGGTTCTCCCGATGTGCTTTGCACAAAGGTGGCTAGCGGGTGTCAGTTTCTCCAACTTTAGTTGAACGGAGTGTTGCTACGCCCGGTCCTTGCGAAGGTTAAAACAGCACCAACTTGACAAATTATCATTGTGGTTTTGATGCGTAGGTAAGATTGGTTCTTGCTTAAGCCCGTAGCAGCCACGTAAAACTTGCAACAACAAAGTAGAGGACGTCTAACTTGTTTTTGTAGGGCATGTTGTGATGTGATATGGTCAAGACATGATGCTAAATTTTATTGTATGAGATGATCATGTTTTGTAACCGAGTTATTGGCAACTGGTAGGAGCCATATGGTTGTCGCTTTATTGTATGCAATGCAACTGCGCTGTAATGCTTTACTTTGTCACTAAACGGTAGCGATAGTCGTGGAAGCATAAGATTGGCGAGACGACAACGATGCTACGATGGTGATCAAGGTGTCACACCGGTGACGATGGTGATCACGACGGTGCTTCGAAGATGGAGATCACAAGCACAAGAAGATGATGGCCATATCATATCACTTATATTGATTTCATGTGATGTTTATCTTTTATGCATCTTATCTTGCTTTGATTGACGGTAGCATTATAAGATGATCTCTCACTAATTATCAAGAAGTGTTCTCCCTGAGTATGCACCGTTGCGAAAGTTCTTCGTGCTGAGACACCACGTGATGATCGGGTGTGATAGGCTCTATGTTCAAATACAACGGGTGGAAAACAGTTGCGCACGCGGAATACTCAGGTTATACTTGACGAGCCAAGCATATATAGATATGGCCTCGGAACACGGAGACCGAAAGGTCGAGCGTGAATCATATAGTAGATATGATCAACATAGTGATGTTCACCCTTGAAAACTACTCCATCTCACGTGATGATCAGACATGGTTTAGTTGATTTGGATCACGTGATCACTTAGAGGATTAGAGGGATGTCTATCTAAGTGGGAGTTCTTAAGTAATATGATTAATTGAACTTTAATTTATCATGAACTTAGTCCTGGTAGTATTAGCATATCTATGTTGTAGATCAATAGCTCGCGTTGTGGCTTTCATGTGTTTATTTTGATATGTTCCTAGAGAAAATTGTGTTGAAAGATGTTAGTAGCAATGATGCGGATTGGATCCGTGATCTGAGGTTTATCCTCATTGCTGCACAGAAGAATTATGTCCTTGATGCACCGCTAGGTGACGGACCTATTGCAGGAGCAGATGCATATGTTATGAACGTTTGGCTAGCTCAATATGATGACTACTTGATAGTTTAGTGCACCATGCATAACGGCTTAGAATCGGGACTTCAAAGACGTTTTGAACGTCATGGACCATATGAGATGTTCCAGGAGTTTAAGTTTATATTTCAAGCAAATACCCGAGTTGAGAGATATGAAGTCTCCAACAAGTTCTATAGCTAAAAGATGGAGGAGAATCGCTCAACTAGTGAGCATGTGCTCAGATTGTCTGGGTACTACAATCGCTTGAATCAAGTGGGAGTTAATCTTCCAGATAAGATAGTGATTGACAGAATTCTCTAGTCACCATCACCAAGTTAGTAGAACTTCATGATGAACTATAGTATGCAGGGGATGACGAAAACGACTCCCGAGCTTTTCAGGATGATGAAATCGATGAAGGTAGAAATCAAGAAAGAGCATCAAGTGTTGATGGTTGACAAGATCACTAGTTTCAAGAAAAGGGCAAAGGGAAGAAGGGGAACTTCAAGAGGAATGGAAAGCAAGTTTCTACTCAAGTGAAGAAGCCCAAGTCTGATCCTAAGCCTGAGACAAAGTGCTTCTACTGCAAAGGAACTGGTCACTTGAAGTGGAACTGCCCCAAGTATTTGGGGGATAAGAAGGATGGAAAAATGAACATAAGTATATTTGATATACATGTTATTGATGTGTACTTTACTAGTCTTTATAGCAACCCCTCAGTATTTGATACTAGTTCAGTTACTATGATTAGTAACTTGAATCGGGAGTTGTAGAATGAACAAAGACTAGTTAAGGCTGAGGTGACGATATGTGTTGGAAGTAGTTCCAAGATTGATATGATCATCATCACACACTCCCTATACTTTAGGGATTAGTGTTGAACCTAAATAAGTGTTATTTGGTGTTTGCGTTGAGCATGAATATGATTTGATCATGTTTATTGTAATACGGTTATTCATTTAAGTAAGAGAATAAATTGTTGTTCTGTTTACATGAATAAAACCTTATATGGTTACACACCCATTGAAAATAGTTCGTCAGATCTCGATCGTAGTGATACACATAATCATAATATTGAAACCAAAAGATGCCGTTTAGGTCATATTGGTGTAAACGCATGAAGAAACTCCATGCTGAAGGGTTTTTGGAATCACTTGATTATGAATCAGTTGATGCTTGCGAACCATGCCTCATGGGAAAGATGACTAAAACGCCGTTCTCCGGAACAATGGAGCGAGCAACTGACTTATTCGAAATAATACATACTGATGTATGAGATCCGATGAGTGTTAAGGCTCGCGGCGGGTATCATTATTTTCTGACCTTCACAGATGATTTGAGCAGATATGGGTATATCTACTTAATGAAACACAAGTCTAAAATATTTCAAAAGTTCAAAGAATTTCAGAGTGAAGTGGAGAATCATCGTAACAAGAAAATAAAAGTTTCTACGATATGATCGCAGAGGTAAAATATTTGAGTTACGAGTTTGGCCTTTAGTTAAAACAATGTGAAATAGTTTCACTACTCACGCCACCTGGAACAACACAGCATAATGGTGTGTCCGAACATCATAACCGTACTTTATTAGATACGGTGCGATCTATGATGTCTCTTACCGATCTACCACTATCGTTTTGGGGTTATGCATTAAAGACAGCTGCATTCACGTTTAAAAGGGCACCATCTAAGTCTGTTGAGACGACACAATCTGAACTGTGGTTTGGCAAGAAACCAAAGTTGTCGTTTCTTAAAGTTCTGGATTGTGATGCTTATATGAAAAAATTTCATCCTGACAAGCTCAAACCCAAATCGGAGAAATATGTCTTCATAGGATACCCAAACGAATTTGTTGGGTACACCTTCTATCACAGATCCGAAGGCAAATTCGTTGCTGAGAATGGATCCTTTCCAGAGAAGGAGTTTCTCTTGAAAGAAGTGAGTGGGAGGAAAGTAGAAAACTTGATAAGGTAATTGTACCTGCTCCCTTATTGGAAAGTAGTTCATCACAGGAATCTGTTCCTGTGACTACTAGACCGATTAGTGAGGAAGCTAATGATGATGATCATGTAACTTCGGATCAAGTTAGTACCGAACCTCGTAGGTAAACCAGAGTGAGATCCGCACCGGGGTGGTATGGTAATCTAGTTCTGGAGGTCATGTTACTTGACCATGACGAGCCTACGAACTATGAGGAAGCGATGATGAGCCCAGATTCCGCGAAATGGCTTGAGGCCATGAAATCTGAGATGAGATCCATGTATGAGAACAAAGTGTGGACTTTGATTGACTTGCCCATTGATCGGCGAGCCATTGAGATTAAATGGATCTTCAAGTGGAAGACGGACGCTGATAGTAGTGTTGCTATCTACAAAGCTAGACTTGTCGAAAAAGGTTTTTGACAAAGTTCAAGGTGTTGACTAAGATGAGATTTTCTCACTCGTATCGATGCTTAAAGTCTGTTCGAATCATGTTAGCAATTGCCGCATTTTATGAAATCTGGCAAATGGATAACAAAACTGCAATCCTTAATGGATTTCTTAAAGAAGAGTTGTATATGATGCAACCAGAAGGTTTTGTCAATCCTAAAGGTGTTAACAAAATATGCAAGCTCCAGCGATCCATCTATGGACTGGTGCAAGCATCTCGGAGTTGGAATATACGCTTTGATAAGTTGATCAAAGCATATAGTTTTATACAGACTTACGGTGAAGCCTGTATTTACAAGAAAGTGAGTGGGAGCACTACAACATTTCTAATAAGTATATGTGAGTGACATATTGTTGATCGGAAATAATGTAGAATTATTCTGTAAAGCATAACGAAGTGTTTGAAAGGAGTTTCTCAAAGAAAGACCTCGGTGAAGCTGCTTACATATTGAGCATCAATATCTATAGAGATAGATCAAGACGCTTGATAAGTTTTTTCAATGAGTACATACCTTGACAAGATTTTGAAGTAGTTCAAAATGGAACAGTCAAAGAAAGAGTTCTTGCCTGTGTTACAAGGTGTGAAATTGAGTAAGACTCAAAGCCCGACCACGGCAGAAGATAGAAAGAGAATGAAAGTCATTCCCTATGCCTCAGCCATAGGTTCTATAAAGTATGCCATGCTGTGTACCAGATCTATTGTATACCCTACACTGTGTCAAGCAAGGGAGTACAATAGTGATCTAAGAGTAGATCACTGGACATTGGTCAAAATTATCCTTAGTGGAATAAGGAAATATTTCTCGATTATGGAGGTGACAAAAGGTTCGTCGTAAAAAGTTACGTCGATGCAAGTTTTGACACAGATCTGGATGACTCTAAGTCTCGATCTAGATACATGTTGAAAGTGGGAGAAATTAGCTAGAGTAGCTCCGTGCAGAGCATTGTAGACATAGAATTCGCGAAATACTTACGGATCTGTATGTGACAGACCCATTGACTAAAAGTATCTCACAAGCAAAACATGATCACACCTTAGTACTCTTTGGGTGTTAATCACATAAATGATGTGAACTAGATTACTGACTCTAGTAAACCCTTTGGGTATAGGTCACATGACGATGTGAACTATGGGTGTTAATCACATGGTGATGTGAACTCTTAGTGTTGAATCACATGGCGATGTGAACTAGATTATTGACTCTAGTGCAAGTGGGAGACTGAAGGAAATATCCCCTAGAGGCAATAATAAAGTTATTATTTATTTCCTTATATCATGATAAATGTTTATTATTCATGCTAGAATTGTATTAACCGGAAACATAATACATGTGTGAATACATAGACAAATAGAGTGTCACTAGTATGCCTCTACTTGACTAGCTCGTTAATCGAAGATGGTTATGTTTCCTAACCATAAACAAAAGAGTTGTTATTTGATTGACTTGACCCATTCCGTTAGCTTAGCACTCGATCGTTTAGTATGTTGCTATTGCTTTCTTCATGACTTATACATGTTCCGATGACTATGAGATTATGCAACTCCCGTTTACAGGAGGAACACTTTGTGTGCTACCAAACGTCACAACGTAACTGGGTGATTATAAAGGATCTCTACAGGTGTCTCCAAAGGTACATGTTGGGTTGGCATATTTCGAGATTAGGATTTGTCACTCCGATTGTCGGAGAGGTATCTCTAGGCCCTCTCGGTAATGCACATCACATAAGCCTTGCAAGCATTGCAACTAATGAGTTAGTTGTGAGATGATGTATTACGCAATGAGTAAAGAGACTTGCCGTTAACGAGATTGAACTAGGTATTGAGATACCGACGATCGAATCTCGGGTAAGTAACATACCGATGACAAAGGGAACAACGTATGTTGTTATGAGGTCTGACCGATAAAGATCTTCGTAGAATATGTGGGAGCCAATATGAGCATCCAGGTTCCGCTATTGGTTATTGACCGGAGACGTGTCTCGGTCATGTCTACATTGTTCTCAAACCCGTAGGGTCCGCACGCTTAAGGTTTCGATGACAGTTATATTATGAGTTTATGAGTTTTGATGTACCGAAGGAGTTCGGAGTCCCAGATGAGATCGGGGACATGACGAGGAGTCTCGAAATGGTCGAGACGTAAAGATCGATATATTGGACGACTATATTCCGACATCGGAAAGGTTCCGAGTGGTTCGGGTATTTTTCGGAGTACCGGGTGTTGGAAATATTCCCTAGAGGCAATAATAAATTGGTTATTATTATATTTCCTTGTTCATGATAATCGTTTATTATCCATGCTAGAATTGTATTGATAGGAAACTCAGATACATGTGTGGATACATAGACAACACCATGTCCCTAGTAAGCCTCTAGTTGACTAGCTCGTTGATCAATAGATGGTCACGGTTTCCTGACCATGGACATTGGATGTCGTTGATAACGGGATCACATCATTAGGAGAATGATGTGATGGACAAGACCCAATCCTAAGCCTAGCACAAGATCATGTAGTTCGTATGCTAAAGCTTTCTCTAATGTCAAGTATCATTTCCTTAGACCATGAGATTGTGCAACTCCCGGATACCGTAGGAGTGCTTTGGGTGTGCCAAAAGTCACAACGTAACTGGGTGGCTATAAAGGTACACTACAGGTATCTCCGAAAGTGTCTGTTGGGTTGGCACGAATCGAGACTGGGATTTATCACTCCCTGTAAACGGAGAGGTATCTCTGGGCCCACTCGGTAGGACATCATCATAATGTGCACAATGTGATCAAGGAGTTGATCACGGGATGATGTGTTACGAAACGAGTAAAGAGACTTGCCGGTAACGAGATTGAACAAGGTATCGGGATACCGACGATCAAATCTCGGGCAAGTATCGTACCGCTAGACAAAGGGAATTGTATACGGGATTGATTAAGTCCTTGACATCGTGGTTCATCCGATGAGATCATCATGGAACATGTGGGAGCCAACATGGGTATCCAGATCCCGCTGTTGGTTATTGATCGGAGAGTCATCTCGGTCATGTCTGCATGTCTCCCGAACCCGTAGGGTCTACACACTTAAGGTTCGGTGACGCTAGGGTTATAGAGATATTAGTATGCGGTAACCCGAATGTTGTTCGGAGTCCCGGATGAGATACCGGACGTCACGAGGAGTTCCGGAATGGTCCGGAGGTAAACAATTATATATAGGAAGTGCTATTTCGGCCATCGGGACAAGTTTCGGGGTCACCGGTATTGTACCGGGACCACCGGAAGGGTCCCGGGGGTCCACCGGGTGGGGCCACCTACCCCGGGGGGCCACATGGGCTGTAGGGGTGTGCGCCTTGGCCTGTATGGGCCAAGGGCACCAGCCCCAAGAGGCCCATGCGCCAAGAGATAAGGGAAAGGAAGAGTCCTAAAGGGGGAAGGCACCTCCTAGGTGCCTTGGGGAGGTGGGACTCCTCCCTGGCCGCACCCTTCCTTGGAGGAAGGGCCAAGGCTGCGCCCCCCCTCTCTGTTGGCCCTATATATAGTGGGGGGGAAGGGAGGGCAACCAAACCTGAGCCCTGGCGCCTCCCTCTCCCTCCCATGACACATCTCCCTCCTCCCGCAGCGCTTGGCGAAGCCCTGTTGGAATCCCGCTACTTCCAGCAACACGCCGTCGTGCTGCTGGATCTCCATCAACCTCTCCTTCCCCCTTGCTGGATCAAGAAGGAGGAGACGTTGCTGCTCCGTATGTGTGTTGAACGTGGAGGTGCCGTCCGTTCGGCGCTAGGATCATCGGTGATTTGGAACACGACGAGTACGACTCCATCAACCCCGTTCTCTTGAACGCTTCCGCGCGCGATCTACAAGGGTATGTAGATCCACTCCTCCCTCGTTGCTAGATGACTCCATAGATAGATCTTGGTGACACGTAGGAAAATTTTGAATTTATGCTACGTTCCCCAACACCGGGGAGTTACGGGAATATGGGAGAAGAAGTATATGGGCCTTATTGGGATTTAGGGGAGAGGGAGAGGCAGGCCGCACGCCCCCCCAAGGCCTAGTCCGAATTGGACTAGGTGGAGGGGCTGCGCCCCCTCCTTCCTTCTCTTCCCTCTTCCCCTTCCTTGTCTCTTACTCCTACTACATGGAAGGACTCCTAGTTGGACTAGGAAAGGGGGAATCCTACTCCCGGTGGGAGTAGGACTCCCCTAGGGCGCGCCATAGAGAGGGTCGGCCCTCCCCTCCTCCACTCCTTTATATACGGGGGCAGGGGGCACCCCATAGACACGCAAGTTGATCCTCGTGATCATTTTCTTAGCCGTGTGAAGTGCCCCCCTCCACCATACTCCTCGATAATATTGTAGCGGTGCTTAGGCGAAACCCTGCAATGGTAGAATATCAAGACCGTCACCATGCCGTCATGCTGACGGAACTCTTCCTCGACACTTTGCTGGATCGGAGTCCAGGGATCGTCATCGAGCTGAACGTGTGCTAGAACTCGGAGGTGCCGTAGTTTCGGTGCTTGATATGTCGGGCCATGAAGACGTACGACTACATCAACCGTGTTGTCATAACGCTTCCGCTTCCGGTCTACGAGGGTACGTAGACAACACTCTCCCCTCTCGTTGCTATGCATCACCATGATCTTGCGTGTGCGTAGGAAATTTTTGAAATTACTACGTTCCCCAACGGTGGTATCAGAGCCTAGGTTTTATGTGTTGATGTTATATGCATGAGTAGAACACAAGTGAGTTGTGGGCGATATAAGTCATACTGCTTACCAGCATGTCATACTTTGGTTCGGCGGTATTGTTGGACGAAGCGGCCCGGACCGACATTACACGTACGCTTACACGAGACCGGTTCTCCCGATGTGCTTTGCACAAAGGTGGCTAGCGGGTGTCAGTTTCTCCAACTTTAGTTGAACGGAGTGTTGCTACGCCCGGTCCTTGCGAAGGTTAAAACAGCACCAACTTGACAAATTATCATTGTGGTTTTGATGCGTAGGTAAGATTGGTTCTTGCTTAAGCCCGTAGCAGCCACGTAAAACTTGCAACAACAAAGTAGAGGACGTCTAACTTGTTTTTGTAGGGCATGTTGTGATGTGATATGGTCAAGACATGATGCTAAATTTTATTGTATGAGATGATCATGTTTTGTAACCGAGTTATTGGCAACTGGTAGGAGCCATATGGTTGTCGCTTTATTGTATGCAATGCAACTGCGCTGTAATGCTTTACTTTGTCACTAAACGGTAGCGATAGTCGTGGAAGCATAAGATTGGCGAGACGACAACGATGCTACGATGGTGATCAAGGTGTCACACCGGTGACGATGGTGATCACGACGGTGCTTCGAAGATGGAGATCACAAGCACAAGAAGATGATGGCCATATCATATCACTTATATTGATTTCATGTGATGTTTATCTTTTATGCATCTTATCTTGCTTTGATTGACGGTAGCATTATAAGATGATCTCTCACTAATTATCAAGAAGTGTTCTCCCTGAGTATGCACCGTTGCGAAAGTTCTTCGTGCTGAGACACCACGTGATGATCGGGTGTGATAGGCTCTATGTTCAAATACAACGGGTGGAAAACAGTTGCGCACGCGGAATACTCAGGTTATACTTGACGAGCCAAGCATATATAGATATGGCCTCGGAACACGGAGACCGAAAGGTCGAGCGTGAATCATATAGTAGATATGATCAACATAGTGATGTTCACCCTTGAAAACTACTCCATCTCACGTGATGATCAGACATGGTTTAGTTGATTTGGATCACGTGATCACTTAGAGGATTAGAGGGATGTCTATCTAAGTGGGAGTTCTTAAGTAATATGATTAATTGAACTTTAATTTATCATGAACTTAGTCCTGGTAGTATTAGCATATCTATGTTGTAGATCAATAGCTCGCGTTGTGGCTTTCATGTGTTTATTTTGATATGTTCCTAGAGAAAATTGTGTTGAAAGATGTTAGTAGCAATGATGCGGATTGGATCCGTGATCTGAGGTTTATCCTCATTGCTGCACAGAAGAATTATGTCCTTGATGCACCGCTAGGTGACGGACCTATTGCAGGAGCAGATGCATATGTTATGAACGTTTGGCTAGCTCAATATGATGACTACTTGATAGTTTAGTGCACCATGCATAACGGCTTAGAATCGGGACTTCAAAGACGTTTTGAACGTCATGGACCATATGAGATGTTCCAGGAGTTTAAGTTTATATTTCAAGCAAATACCCGAGTTGAGAGATATGAAGTCTCCAACAAGTTCTATAGCTAAAAGATGGAGGAGAATCGCTCAACTAGTGAGCATGTGCTCAGATTGTCTGGGTACTACAATCGCTTGAATCAAGTGGGAGTTAATCTTCCAGATAAGATAGTGATTGACAGAATTCTCTAGTCACCATCACCAAGTTAGTAGAACTTCATGATGAACTATAGTATGCAGGGGATGACGAAAACGACTCCCGAGCTTTTCAGGATGATGAAATCGATGAAGGTAGAAATCAAGAAAGAGCATCAAGTGTTGATGGTTGACAAGATCACTAGTTTCAAGAAAAGGGCAAAGGGAAGAAGGGGAACTTCAAGAGGAATGGAAAGCAAGTTTCTACTCAAGTGAAGAAGCCCAAGTCTGATCCTAAGCCTGAGACAAAGTGCTTCTACTGCAAAGGAACTGGTCACTTGAAGTGGAACTGCCCCAAGTATTTGGGGGATAAGAAGGATGGAAAAATGAACATAAGTATATTTGATATACATGTTATTGATGTGTACTTTACTAGTCTTTATAGCAACCCCTCAGTATTTGATACTAGTTCAGTTACTATGATTAGTAACTTGAATCGGGAGTTGTAGAATGAACAAAGACTAGTTAAGGCTGAGGTGACGATATGTGTTGGAAGTAGTTCCAAGATTGATATGATCATCATCACACACTCCCTATACTTTAGGGATTAGTGTTGAACCTAAATAAGTGTTATTTGGTGTTTGCGTTGAGCATGAATATGATTTGATCATGTTTATTGTAATACGGTTATTCATTTAAGTAAGAGAATAAATTGTTGTTCTGTTTACATGAATAAAACCTTATATGGTTACACACCCATTGAAAATAGTTCGTCAGATCTCGATCGTAGTGATACACATAATCATAATATTGAAACCAAAAGATGCCGTTTAGGTCATATTGGTGTAAACGCATGAAGAAACTCCATGCTGAAGGGTTTTTGGAATCACTTGATTATGAATCAGTTGATGCTTGCGAACCATGCCTCATGGGAAAGATGACTAAAACGCCGTTCTCCGGAACAATGGAGCGAGCAACTGACTTATTCGAAATAATACATACTGATGTATGAGATCCGATGAGTGTTAAGGCTCGCGGCGGGTATCATTATTTTCTGACCTTCACAGATGATTTGAGCAGATATGGGTATATCTACTTAATGAAACACAAGTCTAAAATATTTCAAAAGTTCAAAGAATTTCAGAGTGAAGTGGAGAATCATCGTAACAAGAAAATAAAAGTTTCTACGATATGATCGCAGAGGTAAAATATTTGAGTTACGAGTTTGGCCTTTAGTTAAAACAATGTGAAATAGTTTCACTACTCACGCCACCTGGAACAACACAGCATAATGGTGTGTCCGAACATCATAACCGTACTTTATTAGATACGGTGCGATCTATGATGTCTCTTACCGATCTACCACTATCGTTTTGGGGTTATGCATTAAAGACAGCTGCATTCACGTTTAAAAGGGCACCATCTAAGTCTGTTGAGACGACACAATCTGAACTGTGGTTTGGCAAGAAACCAAAGTTGTCGTTTCTTAAAGTTCTGGATTGTGATGCTTATATGAAAAAATTTCATCCTGACAAGCTCAAACCCAAATCGGAGAAATATGTCTTCATAGGATACCCAAACGAATTTGTTGGGTACACCTTCTATCACAGATCCGAAGGCAAATTCGTTGCTGAGAATGGATCCTTTCCAGAGAAGGAGTTTCTCTTGAAAGAAGTGAGTGGGAGGAAAGTAGAAAACTTGATAAGGTAATTGTACCTGCTCCCTTATTGGAAAGTAGTTCATCACAGGAATCTGTTCCTGTGACTACTAGACCGATTAGTGAGGAAGCTAATGATGATGATCATGTAACTTCGGATCAAGTTAGTACCGAACCTCGTAGGTAAACCAGAGTGAGATCCGCACCGGGGTGGTATGGTAATCTAGTTCTGGAGGTCATGTTACTTGACCATGACGAGCCTACGAACTATGAGGAAGCGATGATGAGCCCAGATTCCGCGAAATGGCTTGAGGCCATGAAATCTGAGATGAGATCCATGTATGAGAACAAAGTGTGGACTTTGATTGACTTGCCCATTGATCGGCGAGCCATTGAGATTAAATGGATCTTCAAGTGGAAGACGGACGCTGATAGTAGTGTTGCTATCTACAAAGCTAGACTTGTCGAAAAAGGTTTTTGACAAAGTTCAAGGTGTTGACTAAGATGAGATTTTCTCACTCGTATCGATGCTTAAAGTCTGTTCGAATCATGTTAGCAATTGCCGCATTTTATGAAATCTGGCAAATGGATAACAAAACTGCAATCCTTAATGGATTTCTTAAAGAAGAGTTGTATATGATGCAACCAGAAGGTTTTGTCAATCCTAAAGGTGTTAACAAAATATGCAAGCTCCAATGATCCATCTATGGACTGGTGCAAGTATCTCGGAGTTGGAATATACGCTTTGATAAGTTGATCAAAGCATATAGTTTTATACAGACTTACGGTGAAGCCTGTATTTACAAGAAAGTGAGTGGGAGCACTACAACATTTCTAATAAGTATATGTGAGTGACATATTGTTGATCGGAAATAATGTAGAATTATTCTGTAAAGCATAACGAAGTGTTTGAAAGGAGTTTCTCAAAGAAAGACCTCGGTGAAGCTGCTTACATATTGAGCATCAATATCTATAGAGATAGATCAAGACGCTTGATAAGTTTTTTCAATGAGTACATACCTTGACAAGATTTTGAAGTAGATCAAAATGGAACAGTCAAAAAGAGTTCTTGCCTGTGTTACAAGGTGTGAAATTGAGTAAGACTCAAAGCCCGACCACGGCAGAAGATAGAAAGAGAATGAAAGTCATTCCCTATGCCTCAGCCATAGGTTCTATAAAGTATGCCATGCTGTGTACCAGATCTATTGTATACCCTACACTGTGTCAAGCAAGGGAGTACAATAGTGATCTAAGAGTAGATCACTGGACATTGGTCAAAATTATCCTTAGTGGAATAAGGAAATATTTCTCGATTATGGAGGTGACAAAAGGTTCGTCGTAAAAAGTTACGTCGATGCAAGTTTTGACACAGATCTGGATGACTCTAAGTCTCGATCTAGATACATGTTGAAAGTGGGAGAAATTAGCTAGAGTAGCTCCGTGCAGAGCATTGTAGACATAGAATTCGCGAAATACTTACGGATCTGTATGTGACAGACCCATTGACTAAAAGTATCTCACAAGCAAAACATGATCACACCTTAGTACTCTTTGGGTGTTAATCACATAAATGATGTGAACTAGATTACTGACTCTAGTAAACCCTTTGGGTATAGGTCACATGACGATGTGAACTATGGGTGTTAATCACATGGTGATGTGAACTCTTAGTGTTGAATCACATGGCGATGTGAACTAGATTATTGACTCTAGTGCAAGTGGGAGACTGAAGGAAATATCCCCTAGAGGCAATAATAAAGTTATTATTTATTTCCTTATATCATGATAAATTTTTATTATTCATGCTAGAATTGTATTAACCGGAAACATAATACATGTGTGAATACATAGACAAACAGAGTGTCACTAGTATGCCTCTACTTGACTAGCTCGTTAATCGAAGATGGTTATGTTTCCTCACCATAAAAAAAAGAGTTGTTATTTGATTAACGGGATCACATCATTAGGAGAATGATGTGATTGACTTGACCCATTCCGTTAGCTTAGCACTCGATCGTTTAGTATGTTGCTATTGCTTTCTTCATGACTTATACATGTTCCTATGACTATGAGATTATGCAAATCCCGTTTACCGGAGGAACACTTTGTGTGCAACCAAACGTCACAACGTAACTGGGTGATTATAAAGGAGCTCTACAGGTGTCTCCAAAGGTACATGTTGGGTTGGCGTATTTCGAGATTAGCATTTGTCACTCCGATTGTCGGAGAGGTATCTCTGGGCCCTCTCGGTAATGCACATCACATAAGCCTTGCAAGCATTGTAACTAATGAGTTAGTTGTGAGATGAAGTATTATGGAACGCGTAAAGAGACTTGCCGGTAACGAGATTGAACTAGGTATTGAGATACCGACGATCGAATCTCGGGTAAGTAACATACCGATGACAAAGGGAACAACGTATGTTG
>NC_053022.1:409121886-409133000 GCF_003073215.2 Triticum urartu | reverse complement strand
AGCGATGTGAACTAGATTACTGAATCTAGTAAACCCTTTGGGTGTTGGTCACATGGCGATGTGAACTATGGGTGTTAATCACATGATGATGTGAACTATCAATGTTAATCACATGGTGATGTGATCTAGATTATTGACTCTAGTGCAAGTGGGAGACTGAAGGAAATATGCCCTAGAGGCAATAATAAAGTTATTATTTATTTCCTTATTTCATGATAAATGTTTATTATTCATGCTAGAATTGTATTAACCGGAAACATAATACATGTGTGAATACATAGACAAACAGAGTGTCACTAGTATGCCTCTACTTGACTAGCTCGTTAATCAAAGATGGTTATGTTTCCTAACCATGGACAAAGAGTTGTTATTTGATTAACGGGATCACATTAGGTGAATGATCTGATTGACATGACCCATTCCATTAGCTTAGCACCCGATCGTTTAGTATGTTGCTATTGCTTTCTTCATGACTTATACATGTTCCTATGACTATGAGATTATGCAACTCCCGTTTGCTGGAGGAACACTTTGGGTGCTACCAAACGTCACAATGTAACTGGGTGATTATAAAGGAGCATTACAGGTGTCTCCAAAGGTAGATGTTGGGTTGGCGTATTTCGAGATTAGGATTTGTCACTCCGATTGTCGGAGAGGTATCTCTGGGCCCTCTCGGTAATGCACATCACATAAGCCTTGCAAGCATTGCAACTAATGAGTTAGTTGCGAGATGATGCATTACGAAACGAGTAAAGAGACTTGCCGGTAATGAGATTGAACTAGGTATTGGATACCGACGATCGAATCTTGGGCAAGTAACATACCGATGACAAAGGGAACAATGTATGTTGTTATGCGGTCTGACCGATAAAGATCTTCATAGAATATGTAGGAGCCAATATGAGCATCTAGGTTCCGCTATTGGTTATTGACCGGAGACATGTCTCGGTCATGTCTACATTTTTCTCGAACCCGTAGGGTCTGCACGCTTAAGGTTTCGATGACAGTTATATTATGAGTTTATGAGTTTTGATGTACCGAAGTTAGTTCGGAGTCCCGGATGTGATCACGGACATAACGAGGAGTCTCGAAATGGTCGAGACATAAAGATTGATATATTGGACGGCTATATTCGGACACCGGAAGTGTTCCGGGTGATTTCGGAGAAAACCGGAGTACCGGAGGGTTACCGGAACCCCCCGGGAGAAGTAATGGGCCATATGGGCCTTAGTGGAGAGAGAGAAGGGAAGCCAGGGTGGGTCGCGCGCCTCCTCCCCCTGGTCCGAATTGGACTAGGAGAGGGGGGCGGCGCCCCCCTTTCCTTCTCCCTCCCCACTTCCTTCCCCCTCCTAGTAGGAGTCCTACTCCTACTAGGAGGAGGACTCCTCCTTGGCGCGCCTATAGGGCCGGCCGGCCTCCTCCCCTTGCTCCTTTATATACGGGGGTAGGGGGCACCCCTAGACACACAAGTTGATCTTCAAGATCGTTCTCTTAGCCGTGTGCGGTGCCCCCCTCCACCATAGTCCTCGATAATATTGTAGTGGTGCTTAGGCGAAGCCCTACGACAGTATAACATCAAGATCGTCACCACGCCGTCGTGCTGACGGAACTCTCCCCCAACACTTTGCTGGATCAGAGTCCGGGGATCATCATCGAGCTGAACGTGTGCTAAAACTCGGAGGTGCCGCAGTTTCGGTGCTTGATCGGTCGGGCCGTGAAGACGTACGACTACATCAACCGCGTTGTGCTAACGCTTCCACTGTCGGTCTACAAGGGTACGTAGATCACACTCTCCCCTCTTGTTGCTATGCATCACCATGATCTTGCGTGTGCGTAGGAATTTTTTTGAAATTACTACATTCCCCAACAGTGGCATCCGAGCCTAGGTTTTATGTGTTGATGTTATATGCACGAGTAGAACACAAGTGAGTTGTGGGCGATATAAGTCATACTGCTTACTAGCATGTCATACTTTGGTTCGGCGGTATTGTTGGATGAAGCGGCCCGGACCGACATTACGCGTACGCTTACGCGAGACTAGTTCTACCGACGTGCTTTGCACACAGGTGGCTGGCGGGTGTCAGTTTCTCCAACTTTAGTTGAACCGAGTGTGGCTACGCCCGGTCCTTGCGAAGGTTAAGACAACACCAACTTGACAAACTATCGTTGTGGATTTTGATGCGTAGGTAAGATTAGTTCTTGCTTAAGCCCGTAGCAGCCACGTAAAACTTGCAACAACAAAGTAGAGGATGTCTAACTTGTTTTTGCAGGGCGTGTTGTGATGTGATATGGTCAAGACATGATGCTAAAATTTTATTGTATGAGATGATCATATTTTGTAACCAAGTTATCGGCAACTGGCAGGAGCCATATGGTTGTCGCTTTATTGTATGCAATGCAATTGCGCTGTAATGCTTTACTTTATCACTAAGCGGTAGCAATAGTCGTGGAAGCATAAGATTGGCGAGATGACAACGATGATACGATGGTGATCAAGGTGTCGCACCGGTGACGATGGTGATCATGACGATGCTTCGGAGATGGAGATCACAAGCACAAGATGATGATGACCATATCATATCACTTATATTGATTGCATGTGATGTTTATCTTTTATGCATCTTATCTTGCTTTGATTGACGGTAGCATTATAAGATGATCTCTCACTAAATTTCAAGATAAAAGTGTTCTCCCTGAGTATGCACCATTGCCAAAGTTCGTCGTGCCCAGACACCATGTGATGATCGGGTGTGATAAGCTCTACGTCCATCTACAACGGGTGCAAGCCAGTTTTGCACACGCAGAATACTCAGGTTAAACTTGACGAGCCTAGCATATGCAGATAGGGCCTCGGAACACTGAGACCGAAAGGTCGAGCGTGAATCATATAGTAGATATGATCAACATAGCGATGTTCACCATTGAAAACTACTCCATTTCACGTGATGATCGGTTATGGTTTAGTTGATTTGGATCACGTAATCACTTAGAAGATTAGAGGGATGTCTATCTAAGTGGGAGTTCTTAAGTAATATGATTAATTGAACTTAAATTTATCATGAACTTAGTACCTGATAGTATCTTGCTTGTTTATGTTTGATTGTAGATAGATGGCCCGTGCTGTTGTTCCGTTGAATTTTAATGCGTTCCTTGAGAAAGCAAAGTTGAAAGATGATGGTAGCAATTACACGGACTGGGTCCGTAACTTGAGGATTATCCTCATTGCTGCACAGAAGAATTACGTCCTGGAAGCACCGCTGGGTGCCAGGCCTGCTGCTGGAGCAACACCAGATGTTATGAACTTCTGGCAGAGCAAAGCTGATGACTACTCGATAGTTCAGTGTGCCATGCTTTACGGCTTAGAATCGGGACTTCAACGACGTTTTGAACGTCATGAGCATATGAGATGTTCCAGGAGTTGAAGTTAATATTTCAAGCAAATGCCCGGATTGAGAGATATGAAGTCTCCAATAAATTCTATAGCTGCAAGATGGAGGAGAACAGTTCTGTCAGTGAGCATATACTCAAAATGTCTGGGTATATAATCACTTGATTCAATTGGGAGTTAATCTTCCAGATGATTGCGTCATTGACAGAATTCTCCAATCACTGCCACCTAGCTACAAGAGCTTCATGATGAACTATAATATGCAAGGGATGAATAAGACTATTCCCGAGCTCTTCGCAATGCTAAAAGCTGCGGAGGTAGAAATAAAAAAGGAGCATCAAGTGTTGATGGTCAACAGGACCACTGGTTTCAAGAAGAAGGGTAAAGGGAAGAAGAAGGGGAACTTCAAAAAGAACAGCAAGCCAGTTGCTGCTCAAGAGAAGAAACCCAAATCTGGACCTAAGCCTGAAACTGAGTGCTTCTACTGCAAGCAGACTGGTCACTGGAAGCGGAACTGCCCGAAGTATTTGGCAGATAAGAAGGATGGCAAGGTGAACAAAGGTATATGTGATATACATGTTATTGATGTGTACCTTACTAGAGCTCGCAGTAGCACCTGGGTATTTGATACCGGTTCTGTTGCTAATATTTGCAACTCGAAACAAGGACTACGGATTAAGCGAACACTAGCGAAGGACAAGGTGACGATGCGCGTGGGAAATGGTTCCAAAGTCGATGTGATCGCGGTCGGCATACTACCTCTACATCTACCATCGGGATTAGTACTAGACCTAAATAATTGTTATTTGGTGCCAGCGTTGAGCATGAACATTATATCTGGATCTTGTTTGATGCGAGACGGTTATTCATTTAAATCAGAGAATAATGGTTGTTCTATTTATATGAGTAATATCTTTTATGGTCATGCACGCTTAAAGAGTGGTCTATTTTTGATGAATCTCGATAGTAGTGATACACATATTCATAATGTAGAAACCAAAAGATGCAGAGTTGATAATGATAGTGCAACTTATTTGTGGCACTGCCGTTTAGGTCATATCGGTGTAAAACGCATGAAGAAACTCCATACTAATGGACTTTTGGAACCACTTGATTATGAATCACTTGGTACTTGCGAACCGTGCCTCATGGGCAAGATGACTAAAACACTGTTCTCCGGTACTATGGAGAGAGCAACAGATTTGTTGGAAATCATACATACAGATGTATGTGGTCCAATGAATGTTGAAGCTCATGGCGGATATCATTATTTTCTCACCTTCACAGATGATTTAAGCAGATATGGGTATATCTACTTAATGAAACATAAGTCTGAAACATTTGAAAAGTTCAAAGAATTTCAGAGTGAAGTGGAAAATCATCGTAACAAGAAAATAAAGTTTCTATGATCTGATCATGGAGGAGAATATTTGAGTTATGAGTTTGGTCTACATTTGAAACAATGCGGAATAGTTTCGCAACTCACGCCACCCGGAACACCACAGCGTAATGGTGTGTCCAAACGTCGTAATCGTACTTAACTTGATAGGGTACGATCTATGATGTCTCTTACAGATTTACCGCTATCGTTTTGGGGTTATGCTTTAGAGACAGCTGCATTCACGTTAAATACGGCACCATCTAAATCCGTTGAGATGACACCTTATGAAATGTGGTTTGGCAAGAAACCAAAGTTGTCGTTTCTTAAAGTTTGGGGCTGCGATGCTTATGTGAAGAGGCTTCAACCTGATAAGCTCGAACCCAAATCGGAGAAATGTGTCTTCATAGGATACCCAAAAGAGACTGTTGGGTACACCTTCTATCACAGATCCGAAGGCAATATATTTGTTGCTAAGAATGGATCCTTTCTAGAGAAGGAGTTTCTCTCGAAAGAAGTGAGTGTGAGGAAAGTAGAACTTGATGAGGTAATTGTACCTGCTCCCTTATTGGAAAGTAGTTCATCACTGAAATCAGTTCCAGTGATTCCTACACCAGTGAGGAAGCTAATGATGATGATCATGAAACTTCTGATCAAGTTACTACCGAACCTCATAGGTCAACTAGAGTAAGATTCACACCAGAGTGGTCCGGTAATCCTGTTCTGGAAGTCATGTTACTTGACCATGACGAACCTATGAACTATGAGGAAGCAATGATGAGCCCAGATTCCGCAAAATGGCTTGAGGCCATGAAACATGAGATGGGATCCATGTATGAGAATAAAGTGTGGACTTTGGTTGACTTGCCCGATGATCGGCAGGCCATAGAGAATAAATGGATCTTCAAGAAGAAGACTGACGCTGACGGTAGTGTTACTGTCTACAAAGCTCGACTTGTTGCAAAAGGTTTTCGACAAGTTGAAGGTGTTGACTATGATGAGAGTTTCTCACTCGTATCTATGCTTAAGTTTGTTCGGATCATGTTAGCAATTGCCTCATTTTATGAAATTCGGCAAATGGATGTCAAAACTGCATTCCTGAATGGATTTCTGGAAGAAGAGTTGTATATGATGCAGCCGGAAGGTTTTGTTGATCCAAAAGGAGCTAACAAAGTGTGCAAGCTCCAGCGATCCATTTATGGACTGGTGCAGGCCTCTCGGAGTTGGAATAAACGTTTTGATAGTATAATCAAAGCATATAGTTTTATACAGACTTGCGGTGAAGCCTGTATTTACAAGAAAGTGAGTGGGAGCACTACAACATTTCTGATAAGTATATGTGAATGACATATTGTTGATCAGAAATAATGCAGAATTATTCTGCAAAGCATAAAGGAGTGTTTTGAAAGAAGTTTTTCAAAGAAAGACCTCGGTGAAGCTGCTTACATATTAAACATCAAGATCTATAGAGATAGATCAAGACGCTTGATAAGTTTTTTCAATGAGTACATACCTTGACAATATTTTGAAGTAGTTCAAAAATGGAACAGTCAAAGAAAGAGTTTTTGGCTGTGTTACAAGGTGTGAAATTGAGTAAGACTCAAAGCCCGACCACGGCAGAAGATAGAAAGAGAATGAAAGTCATTCCCTATGCCTCAGCCATAGGTTCTATAAAGTATGCCATGCTGTGTACCAGATCTATTGTATACCCTACACTGTGTTAAGCAAGGGAGTACAATAGTGATCTAAGAGTAGATCACTGGACAGCGGTCAAAATTATCCTTAGTGGAATAAGGAAATATTTCTCAATTATGGAGGTGACAAAAGGTTCGTCGTAAAAAGTTACGTCGATGCAAGTTTTGACATAGATCTGGATGACTCTAAGTCTCGATCTAGATACATATTGAAAGTGGGAACAATTAGCTAGAGTAGCTCCGTGCAGAGCATTGTAGACATAGAATTTGCAAAATACTTACGGATCTGTATGTGACAGACCCGTTGACTAAAATTATCTCACAAGCAAAACATGATCACACCTTAGTACTCTTTGGGTGTTAATCACATAAACGATGTGAACTAGATTACTAACTCTAGTAAACCCTTTGGGTATAGGTCACATGATGATGTGAACTATGGGTGTTAATCACATGGTGATGTGAACTATTAGTGTTGAATCACATGGCGATGCGAACTAGATTATTGACTCTAGTGCAAGTGGGAGACTGAAGGAAATATGCCCTAGAGGCAATAATAAAGTTATTAATTATTTCCTTATATCATGATAAACATTTATTATTCATGCTAGAATTGTATTAACTGGAAACATAATACATGTGTGAATACATAGACAAATAGAGTGTCACTAGTATGCCTCTACTTGACTAGCTCGTTAATCGAAGATGGTTATGTTTCCTAACCATGAACAAAAGAGTTGTTATTTGATTAACGGGATCACATCATTAGAAGAATGATGTGATTGACATGACCCATTCCATTAGCTTAGCACCCGATCATTTAGTATGTTGCTATTGCTTTCTTCATGACTTATAGATGTTCCTATGACTATGAGATTATGCAACTCCCGTTTGCCGGAGGAACACTTTGTGTGCTACCAAACGTCACAACGTAACTGGGTGATTATAAAGGAGCTCTACAGGTGTCTCCAAAGGTACATGTTGGGTTGGCGTATTTCGAGATTAGGATTTGTCACTCCGATTGTCGGAGAGGTATCTCTGGGCCCTCTCGGTAATGCACATCACATAAGCCTTGCAAGCATTGCAACTAATGAGTTAGTTGCGAGATGATGTATTACGAAACGAGTAAAGAGACTTGCCGGTAACGAGATTGAACTAGGTATTGAGATACCGACGATCGAATCTCGGGCAAGTAACATACCGATGACAAAGGGAACAACGTATGTTGTTATGCAGTCTGACCGATAAAGATCTTCGTAGAATATGTGGGAGCCAATATGAGCATCCAGGTTCAGCTATTGGTTATTGACCGGAGACATGTCTCGGTCATGTCTACATTGTTCTCGATCCCGTAGGGTCCGCACGCTTAAGGTTTCGATGACAGTTATATTATGAGTTTATGAGTTTTGATGTACCGAAGTTAGTTCGGAGTCCCGGATGTGATCACGAACATAACGAGGAGTCTCAAAATGGTCGATACATAAAGATTGATATATTGGACGGCTATATTCGGACACCGGAAGTGTTCCGGGTGATTTCGGAGAAAACCGGAGTACCGGAGGGTTACCGGAACCCCCCCGGGAGAAGTAATGGGCCATATGGGCCTTAGTGGAGAGAGAGAAGGGCAGCTAGGGTGGGCTGCATGCCTCCTCCCCCTGGTCCGAATTGGACTAGGAGAGGGGGGCGGCGCCCCCCCTTTCCTTCTCCCTCCCCACTTCCTTCCCCCTCCTAGTAGGAGTCCTACTCCTACTAGGAGGAGGACTCCTCCTTGGCACGCCTATAGGGCCGGCCGGCCTCCTCCCCTTGCTCCTTTATATACGGGGGTAGGGGGCACCCCTAGACACACAAGTTGATCTTCAAGATCATTCTCTTAGCCGTGTGCGGTGCCCCCCTCCACCATAGTCCTCGATAATATTGTAGTGGTGCTTAGGTGAAGCCCTGCGACAGTAGAACATCAAGATCGTCACCACGCCATCGTGCTGACGGAACTCTTCCCCGACACTTTGCTAGATCGGAGTCCAGGGATCGTCATCGAGCTGAACGTGTGCTAAAACTCGGAGGTGCCGTAGTTTCGGTGCTTGATCGGTCGGGCCGTGAAGACGTACGACTACATCAACCGCGTTGTGCTTACGCTTCCGCTGTCGGTCTACAAGGGTACGTAGATCACACTCTCCCCTCTCGTTGCTATGCATCACCATGATCTTGTGTGTGCGTAGGAATTTTTTTGAAATTACTACGTTCCCCAACAGTTGGCACACAAGGTAAACCGTTATAAACTCCTAGCTAATTAAGCATGGCATAAGCAACTACAATCTCTATTTGTCACTGCAAATATGTTTCTTTCATAATAGGCTGAATCAGGAACGATGGACTGATGATATTTACAAAAACAAGAGAGTTCGAGTTCATACCAGCTTTGCTCACCTCAATATGTTCATCATATAATCATCATTATTCCCTTTCACTTACACGACCGAATAGTGTGGATAATAATAATAGTGCACGTGCATTGGACTACGCTGGAATCTGCAAGCATTCAATTCAAGAGAGAAGACAAGGTAATATGGGCTCTTTGTTAGATCAATAATAATGCATATAAGAGCCACTCACCATTTTCATTATGGTCTTCTCCTCTCGACCCCCAAGGAAAAAGAAAAGAAACAAAACTATTTACACGGGAAAGCTCCCCACAAGCAAAAGAAGAACAAGAAATATTTTTGGGTTTTCTTTTTAATTACTACTACTACAGGCATGGAAAGTAAACTAACTGAAAGCTACAACTATTTTTTTGGGGTTTTCTTAAGGTTTTTCAAACACACAAGAAGAAAACGAGAAAATGAAAATAAACTAGCATGGATGATACAATGAAAGAGTATGAGCACCGACAACTGGCATGAGTGTGTGAACATGAATGTAATGTCGGTGAGAGATACATACTCCCCCAAGCTTAGGATTTTGGCCTAAGTTGGTCTATGCCCATGGATCAAAGTGGCCCTCTCTGGTATAAGGAGGAGTGTCCTCTGGGTGCCACTGGTTGGCAATATCCTCATGATTCCACTGATAAACTGACTGTCGATAAGGGTCCTGGGGTGGTTCCGGCTCAGGCTCTAGAGCTGGTGTCACACTCCAGTATGCATAAACGTCCTCCGGTAAAACAAGGTACTTGCCTGAAAATATGTTAAACAAAGAGGGAGCAGGCAAGGTAATAGTCTCAAAGTTATTCTTACCAAAAATCAGTCTATAGTTAAGCATCTTCTTCTTATTCTTAACAATAAAATCATGTGCTACCATGATCTTATAATCTAGAAAAATATTAGGTAGCAACTTTTCCTCTTTCTCATAATGCCTGATAGGTATGTTATAGTGTGCAGCTAGGCGCGAGGCAAAAATGCCTCCAAGGACGGGGCCCTTAGTACGGTTCAGAATTAACCGTTTAGCAACAATAGCGCCTAAACTGAAAGTAGTATCTTGAAACAAGGCATGGCGCAAAATAACAATATCAGGAGCACTAAGGTTCCCATAGTTCCCGCGACCAATTAAGCATCTAGTAGCAAATATTGCAAAGTAACGTAGAATAGGAAAATGCATGCTAGTGATTCTCGCATCGGAAACTTTCCTCGTTTCCCCCACAGCAATCATATCAATAAATCCCTCCACATCATTACGATGTGGTTCCTCTACGCTGCCCTCAAAAGGTATCAAACAAACCCGACAAAAATCACGAAGTGACATTTCCTTGTGCTCATCATATAAATAAAATTCCACCGAAGGTGGCGAGCTTCTAGCATGGAAATGAAATTTTTGCACAAAGATATTGGTGAGTAGGAGATACTGTTCATGCTGGTCATGGACGAAGGCGGTGAGGCCTGCATTCTCAGCCAAATAATAAAAATCTTCATAAATCTCGGCCTCTTTCAAGAACTCATCACAAGGCCATTCACATGGCCGAACCTCCGCAGTACGAGGGAGATTATACTTGGGCTTCTTGTTCTCTTAATCTTGCTTATCCTTCGAGCTTCGGCTCGATGAGCCCCTCAAAAATCTCCTCATCTTTTTCCTGAAAATTTCTGAAATTTTTAGTAACTTAAAATAAAAGTAAACCAAACTCAACAAAATTGATAGCAACTACTCCTACAAGTGCCTAGAGGATATATCATGCATTAAAACTACTTTTGACCACATAAATTTGACATGCAAGCTCAAGAACAGGGTCACCTAAGCAGCAAAAATTTGCAATGAATAAAGCACTAGAACAAAAACTGTTGGAAATATGCCCTAGAGGCAATAATAAATTAGTTATTTTTATATTTCCTTGTTCATGATAATCGTTTATTATCCATGCTATAATTGTATTGATAGGAAACTCAGATACATGTGTGGATACATAGGCAACACCATGTCCCTAGTGAGCCTCTAGTTGACTAGCTCATTGATCAATAGATGGTTACGGTTTCCTAACCATGGACATTGGATGTCATTGATAACGGGATCACATCATTAGGAGAATGATGTGGTGGACAAGACCCAATCCTAAGCCTAGCACAAGATCATGTAGTTCGTATGCTAAAGCTTTTCTAATGTCAAGTATCATTTCCTTGGACCATGAGATTGTGCAACTCCCGGATACCGTAGGAGTGCTTTGGGTGTATCAAAC
>NC_053022.1:409098462-409120886 GCF_003073215.2 Triticum urartu | reverse complement strand
AAAAGATGCAGAGTTGATAATGAAAGTGCAACTTATTTGTGGCACTGTCGTTTAGGTCATATCGGTGTAAAGCGCATGAAGAAACTCCATACTGATGGACTTTTGGAACCACTTGATTATGAATCACTTGGTACTTGCGAACCGTGCCTCATGGGAAAGATGACTAAAACACCGTTCTCCGGTACTATGGAGAGAGCAACAGATTTGTTGGAAATCATACATACCGATGTATGTGGTCCGATGAATATTGAGGCTCGTGGCGGATATCATTATTTTCTCACCATCACAGATGATTTAAGCAGATATGGGTATATCTACTTAATGAAACATAAGTCTGAAACATTTGAAAAGTTCAAAGAATTTCAGAGTGAAGTTGAAAATCATCGTAACAAGAAAATAAAGTTTCTACGATCTGATCGTGGAGGAGAATATTTGAGTTACGAGTTTGGTGTACATTTGAAAAATTGTGGAATAGTTTCGCAACTCACACCACCCGGAACACCACAGCGTAATGGTGTGAACGTCGTAATCGTACTTTACTAGATATGGTGCGATCTATGATGTCTCTTACCAATTTACCGCTATCGTTTGGGGTTATGCTTTAGAGACGGCCGCATTCACGTTAAATAGGGCACCATCAAAATCCGTTGAGACGACGCCTTATGAACTGTGGTTTGGCAAGAAACCAAAGTTGTCGTTTCTTAAAGTTTGGGGCTGCGATGCTTATGTGAAAAAGCTTCAACCTGATAAGCTCGAACCCAAATCGGAGAAATGTGTCTTCATAGGATACCCAAAGGAGACTATTGGGTACACCTTCTATCACAGATCCGAAGGCAAGACATTCGTTGCTAAGAATGGATCCTTTCTAGAGAAGGAGTTTCTCTCGAAAGAAGTGAGTGGGAGGAAAGTAGAACTTGATGAGGTAACTATACTTGCTCCCTTACTGGAAAGTAGTACATCACAGAAAACTGTTCCAGTGACACCTACACCAGTTAGTGAGGAAGCTAATGATAATGATCATGAAACTTCAGATCAAGATTCTACTGAACCTCATAGATCAACCAGAGTGAGATCCGCACCAGAGTGGTACGGTAATCCTGTTCTGGAAGTCATGCTACTAGATCATGATGAACCTACGAACTATGAAGAAGTGATGGTGAGCCCAGATTCCGCAAAGTGGCTTGAAGCCATGAAATCTGAGATGGGATCCATGTATGAGAACAAAGTATGGACTTTGGTTGACTTGCCCAATGATCGGCAAGCAATTGAGAATAAATGGATCTTCAAGAAGAAGACTGACGCTGACGGTAATATTACTGTCTAGAAAGCTCGACTTGTCGCGAAAGGTTTTTGGCAAGTTCATGGGATTGACTACGATGAGACCTTCTCACCTGTAGCGATGCTTAAGTCCGTCCGAATCATGTTAGCAATTGCCGCATTTTATGATTATGAAATTTGGCAAATGGATGTCAAAACTGCATTCCTGAATGGATTTCTGGAAGAAGAGTTGTATATGATGCAACCAGAAGGTTTTGTCGATCCAAAAGGAGCTAACAAAGTGTGCAAGCTCCAGCGATCCATTTATGGACTGGTGCAAGCCTCTCGGAGTTGGAATAAACGCTTTGATAGTGTGATCAAAGCATTTGGTTTTATACAGACTTCGGAGAAGCCTGTATTTACAAGAAAGTGAGTGGGAGCTCTGTAGCATTTCTGATATTATATGTGGATGACATATTACTAATTGGAAATGATATAGAATTTCTGGATAGCATAAAGGGATACTTGAATAAGAGTTTTTCAATGAAAGACCTCGGTGAAGCTGCTTACATATTAGGCATAAAGATCTATAAAG
The DNA here is from genome assembly GCF_003073215.2 of Triticum urartu. Lineage (NCBI taxonomy): Eukaryota > Viridiplantae > Streptophyta > Magnoliopsida > Poales > Poaceae > Triticum > Triticum urartu. The sequence continues at coordinate 409,119,034 of NC_053022.1, read as the reverse complement.
ATAGATCAAGACGCTTAATTGGACTTTCACAAAGCACATACCTTGACAAGATTTTGAAGAAGTTCAAAATGGATCAAGCAAAGAAAGGATTCTTGCCTGTGTTACAAGGTGTGAAGTTGAGTAAGACTCAATGCCCGACCACTGCAGAAGATAGAGAGAATATGAAAGATGTTCCCTATGCATCAGCCATAGGATCTATCATGTATGCAATGCTGTGTACCAGACCCGATGTGTGCCTTGCTATAAGTCTAGCAGGGAGGTACCAAAGTAATCCAGGAGTGGATCACTGGACAGCGGTCAAGAACATCCTGAAATACCTGAAAAGGACTAAGGATATGTTTCTCGTATATGGGGGTGACAAAGAGCTCATCGTAAAAGGATACGTTGATGCAAGCTTTGACACTGATCTGGACGATTCTAAATCGCAAACCGGATACGTGTTTACATTAAACGGTGGAGCTGTCAGTTGGTGCAGCTCTAAACAAAGCGTCGTAGCGGGATCTACATGTGAAGCGGAGTACATAGCTGCTTCGGAAGCAGCGAACGAAGGAGTCTGGATGAAGGAGTTCATATCCGATCTAGGTGTCATACCTAGTGCATCGGGTCCAATGAAAATCTTTTGTGACAATACTGGTTCAATTGCCTTGGCAAAGGAATCCTGATTTCACAAGAGAACCAAGCACATCAAGAGACGCTTCAATTCCATCTGGGATCTAGTCCAGGTGGGAGACATAGAGATTTGCAAGATACATACGGATCTGAATGTTGCAGACCCGTTGACTAAGCCTCTTCCACGAGCAAAACATGATCAGCACCAAGGCTCCATGGGTGTTAGAATCATTACGGTGTAATCTAGATTATTGACTCTAGTGCAAGTGGGAGACTGAAGGAAATATGGCCCTAGAGGCAATAATAAAGTTATTAATTATTTCCTTATGTCATGATAAAAGTTTATTATTCATGCTAGAATTGTATTAACGGGAAACATAATACATGTATGAATACATAGACAAACAAAGTGTCACTAGTATGCCTCTACTTGACTAGCTTGTTAATCAAAGATGGTTATGTTTCCTAACCATGAACAAAGAGTTGTTATTTGATTAACAGGATCACATCATTAAGAGAATGATCTGATTGACATGACCCATTCCATTAGCTTAGCACCCGATCGTTTAGTATGTTGCTATTGCTTTCTTCATGACTTATACATGTTCCTATGACTATGAGATTATGCAACTCCCGTTTGCCAGAGGAACACTTTGTGTGCTACCAAACGTCACAACGTAACTGGGTGATTATAAAGAAGCTCTACAGGTGTCTCCAAAGGTACATGTTGGTTTGGCGTATTTCAAGATTAGGATTTGTCACTCCGATTGTCGGAGAGGTATCTCTGGGCCCTCTCGGTAATGCACATCACTTAAAGCCTTGCAAGCATTGCAACTAATGAGTTAGTTGCGGGATGATGTATTACAGAACGAGTAAAGAGACTTGCCGGTGACGAGATTGAACTAGGTATGGGATACCGACGATCGAATCTCGGGCAAGTAACATACCGATGACAAAGGGAACAACGTATGTTGTTATGCGGTCTGACCGATAAAAGATCTTTGTAGAATATGTAGGAGCCAATATGAGCATCCAGGTTCCGCTATTGGTTATTGACCGGAGACGTGTCTCGGTCATGTCTACATTGTTCTCGAACCCGTAGGGTCCGCACGCTTAAGGTTACGATGACAGTTATATTATGAGTTTATGCATTTTGATGTACCGAAGGTTGTTCGGAGTCCCGGATGTGATCACGGACATGACGAGGAGTCTCGAAATGGTCGAGACATAAAGATTGATATATTGGAAGCCTATGTTTTGATATCAGAAGTGTTCCGGGTGAAATCGGGATTTTACCGGAGTACCGGGAGGTTACCGGAACCCCCCGGGAGCTATATGGGCCTAAGTGGGCCTTAGTGGAAAAGAGAAGGGGCAGCCCAAGATTTATCTTTGCATTGCTGATTACAAGTATATGCATGCTTGCTCTTCAGGTTTGTCACAGATATGCGTACGCATTGTGGATGTTCAGACAAATCAATGCAATTAACAAGCTATCCCACGAAATTAACTATTAAACAACTTCGAGAAAGTAGATCAGATACAAAGAGAACCTGACATATGTAAATCATCAAGAGGTTGATGACACTGACACGATGTAGAAGTAGAACATTAATTGGTACACATAAAGTTGATGCATGAAAAATAACATAATCAACTCCTCAATCAGAAAGAGATAAGATACCTTAATGGATTCCTGATCCCAGCATGCATATGCAGCGCTACTAAGTACTAAAACACTACATTTAGCTGCTAGTAAGTACTCCCTCTGTCTCATAATAAGTGATTTGACTCTGTACTAACTTTGTACTCCCTTCGTTTTTGTTTACTTTGCATATTAGGTTTGATTGAAGTCAAACTTCGTAAAGTTTGACCAAGTTTATAGAAAAAATATAAACATTTATCATAACAAATATATATCATGTGAAAAGTACATTAAATAATGAATCTAATGGTATTAATGTGTTATTTTATATGTTAATATTTTTGTTTTGGAGACGTGCTACTGCCTGGACCCCCGACCCCCGCGTCGCGCAGCTCTGGCGACAGGTGGGAACCTAGCCGCCACCAGCGAGGTCCTCCCCTGCCCCCACCCCTGCGTCGCCGCCGCCGGACCCCAGGAAGGCGGTGGCGGGGCGAATCTGGCTCCTCATGCCTCCACCCCCCTCCAACCCACCACCCCGCGACTCCCCCTCCGGCGGCTACCTCCTGCTGGCCCGGCGACGCCGGCTCCGGTGGTCCCCAGACGGTCGTCCCGCGCGGCTCCGGCCAGCCTCCCCCCTCCCCCGGCCTTGGCCGCCGCGGACGCCTCTTCCCCTCGCGCACCTCTTCCTCTCCGCCCGCGCCCACTCATCCCCGAGATCCCTCCTGGTGTCTCTCGGGTGTACTCCACCAGCTGTTGCCCAGACTTGCCATCCGGTGTTCCTGGCATTGCCATGGGCGCTCCCTTGCTGCCTCCCCCTCCCCGACGGCGTGACCCAGCCCTGCTGGTGTTCTGTTTCCGGGCGTGGGGCCTGCGGGTGGAGGCGGGGCATCTGCGGCATCACTAGTAGAAAACGGGCCTATTGTCCCGGTTCGTAAGGGCCTTTGGTCCCGGTTCTTGAACCGGGACTAAAGTGTCGTTACTAATGCCCTGACCCTTTAGTCCCGGTTCTAACAAGAACCGGGACAGATGGGCCTCCACGTGGCCTGCGCGCCGAGCCCAGGCAGGAGGGCCTTTGGTCCCGGTTGGTGGCACCAACCGGGACCAATAGGCATCCACGCGTCAGCATTTCTGTGGCTGGGGTTTTTGTTTTTTTTGAAGGGGGGGTTGGGGGTTTTGGGGGGTTAATTTAGGTATTTCATATATTATGTTAGATAGCTAATTAATAGAGAGAAGTGTCCTCTCTTATGTCCGTGATTGGTCGACGCTACGTACTATACATACGTATAGAGAGGACTAGACACGCTAGCTAGCTAGTAAGCAAACGAAGGAAACAGAAGATCATCATGAACATATATGCATACAGAGAGAAGTGATATCGACCACCTCTCCTTCTCCGAGAGATTGGTCGAACAACAAGTTCTCGTATATCTATCCGACACTACCGGCTACATATATACAATAATTATCTCTTACAAATATAATCTCCTAAATTACGGACGCATGGTCCACATAATATTCTCCTTTTTTAGCGATCACGTGGTCAAGAAAGAATGCCGCCAATTCCTCTTGAATTGCTCGCATGCGATCTGGTGCTAGGAGTTCATTCCGCATCCGAAACATCTATAATTTGAAGAAGGGGGTCAATACATATATATATGAATGAATGAAACTCAACACAAATGATGGTAATAAAATAAAAGTGTGAATATTGTTATTTACGCACTTCATATTGTTCGTCAGAGTACCCGATCCGCTCACAGGTCGTGTGGCGGATGGACTCGCCGTAGTATCCACAGAAATCATTCCCTTGTTCCTGCCACAACCACTTTACAAGAAATAGAGGTCAATCAAACTGATAAGCAAGAATGCCAAATGGTATTGATGAAACTAGCGCTTGTATCACTAGGAGATGCACGGAACATGCTACTATAGTACTTACTTTCGGGTGTCTAAATTGCAGCTCCTTCGGCGGTCCCGGAGCTTTTCAGGTGAATCTTCTCCAAACCCTTCCGGACAAAGAAAACAATTACTTGATATCAGGAAATGAACAAAGTTGCTGATATGGTGGATAATGATCGATTTAACTTACTTCTTGAGGATTTCAGTCATGTCCGCATACTCCTGGGGATCTTTTCGTCTAGAGTCCAAGATAGTTACTACTCCCTGCTCAAGCCTAATCTCTAGGAGAATATAGTGGAACCTGCGCACGCATGCATAACTCATCAATTACATTACTATAACCTGGACTAATATATAAGGGAAACCGAATATGCACAAGACAGTAACACTCACTTGAAGTTGTAAGGAAAGAGTATTATATCTTTGTGTTCATTTATTTTGAATGATCATAGCAAGTTGGCCTCGGTATCTTTGGGACGATGTTCAACCTCAGTTGCATCTATGAGATATGTGTTAACGAACCCAATATCACCGATTTGTCTTTTCTTCAATTCGGCGATCTTCAATCTGCATAATATAGTGAGGATAATTATAAATACATGCAATGAAAGAGATGAGCTATATAGAGAGACTTAATGACAGAAGTAGTAGTACTTACAGACAGTAGCAGGTGACCGTTGTTTTATCGATGGCCAATTGATTGAAAAACTGATAGAACTCCTCAAATGGAATAGGCAACAGTTCAATTCCAATGAGGTCATGCTCCGGTTTAACTCTCGCATACAAAGTAATCCTCCCCCCAGACTCTCTGCAGATTTTCAAGTACCAATCATGCAATCTTCGCATCATCGTTGTTAGAGATTTTTCATCTTTGACGAGAGGCTTCCCGTACACGTATCTGTGTATCTGCACCTCCATGGGATCATAATGTACATCGTCGGGTAGGTAATCGTCAAGATTGCTATAACCGGGCACCATCCTCGGATCAACGATGTCGCTAGGCACCTTGAGCTGGGGGCATGATTGCTTCGCTTGTTCGCCGAGCTGGGCAATTTGTTTCCTAGCTGCTCATCGTTCTTTCATCCTCTGATCACTAACTGTACTTCCCGACCGCTCCGCTTCGGCCCATGTCTTTCCAATAATGCGCTCATAGTTGCCTTTCGACGGAGACTTGGGTGGTTTTGCCAGGGCAGCCAGAGTGCACTTAACTTTCACCGGATCTACCTTCTCCTCCGGAGGTGGATGTCTCTTTGCTTTCAACCCTTGAAACCAGTCATCCACCTCAGTTCACGCGATCTTCGCATTCTCCTCCGGGGTCCTCTCGTATGGTAACTTCTCTGGAGTCTTCAGAGAAGGACCGAATCTGTATGTCCTCCCGCCTCTGGCTGTACTGCTAGATGCCGGCCGAACAGTGCCGCCACGCGCCGGAGAAGGAGCCGGCTGAGGGCCCTGATCGTCACTCACCGGAGGAGGAGGCGGTGGAGGAGGCGGAGTGCCCTGACTCACCGGAGGAGGAGGCGGAGGCGTCCAGTTCGGAAGGTTGATGAGCTCCTTCCGCCATAGGCATGGAGTCTTCAGAGAAGAACCCAGCCGAGTCTCCCCTTCTCCGGTAGGGTGGTCAAGCGGGAGGTCCTCAAATCCCTCCGTTATTTCATCCACCATTACCTTAGCATATCCTTCTGGAATCGGCCGGCAGTGAAAAGTTGCGCCGGGTTCATTAGGAAAAACAGAGCCAACAGCCGCCTTGACCTTCATATTAATCCATTGCGTCATAAGGTGGCAATTTTGAGCCTCCGTGATAGCATCCACGAGATAGCTGGCAGGAGCCGTCAAGACAAGCTCCGACTGAAGTAGCTCGGTGGAAGCCACGCTGCTTCTCCGCTGAGATGGCTGGGTAGCTTCGGCAAGTCGTTTGCTGCGATTTGCTTCTCGTTCCTCTATCGCTTGTACCCTTGCGTGCAGCGCCTGCAGTTCGGTCTGCTGCACTTTTTTCCTCCTCTCGTGGCTTTTGTAACCGCCTGCGTCCGGAAACCCAGCCTTCCACGGAATGGAGCCTGGCGTTCCTCGTGTCCGTTCAGGGTGCTCAGGATTTCCGAGGGCCTTTGTGAGCTCGTCGTTCTCTCTGTTTGGAAGGAACGTCCCTTTCTGCGCTGCATCGATATAATACCGAAGCTTCTTCAAGGGTATGTCAAGTTGCTCGTCCGTCCAAATGCACTTCCCTGTTACAGGGTCCAAGGTTCCGCCAGCCCCGAAGAACCATGTCCGGCAACGGTCTGGCCAGTTCATTCTCTGGTTCGATCCCTTTTTCAACCAGATCATTCTCAGCCTTGGCCCACTTAGGCCGGGCTACGAGGTAGCCACCTGACCCCGTGCGATGGTGAAGCTTCTTCTTCGCAACATTTTTCTTGTTTGTCGCTGACATCTTCTTACTCTTTTCCGATGTCTTGTTGGCCACAAATGCGGGCCAGTGATCTCTGATCTCTCATATCTGCCCTTGAATTCTGGTGTCTCTTTTTTAGTGACAAACCTATTCAGATCTTTCTTCCACCTCCTGAATAGGTCTGCCATCCTCCACTACAAGAAATACAATCAATTATGACTCCTCATTTTGGTCGTTGATTCGTCATATTTATCGTTTATTGACCTTTTTTGACCAAATTTAGAAGGTCAACAGTTGGCCGTCAAGAACGAACAAACTTGACCTTTTTGGAATTTTGGTCATAGCTAGATTGACGACCAAAATTTCAGAAAGGTCACTACCCACTTGCCTGAGCCACGTAGGATCTGACGTGGCTGAGCTGACGTGGCATTGTTAGTGACCAAATGGAATCATCATAAATTTCATAGCCCAGTCCACCAATCTAGTCTACATGGGCCTGGCCCAATACCTATTTTTTTATTGAAATGGTCTGATTTATTTGGGCTGATGCATTATTTTCAGATGCATGCATATCTCACATATGAAAACAAGTACAACAGAATACAATATTGTAGATAAATTGTATATTTCATTTCAGTAACACATCACATGAAATACAATACATCATCCATTAACTACTCTACACAGCAAGGTCCAAGGTCCAACAAGTGCACAACAAAATAATGCTACAAGTGCAAGTGCACAACAAAAGACCCAACAAGTGCACAGGCGCACAACAACATAGTTCTACAAAGATTGGACGAGATGGGCAAATTTTAGTTGATCACACATAACATCAATGAGAAACGAAGCTTCTTCTGCCCTTCGCTTCTTTTGAGTGCTTCAGATCATCCTGGTAATTTGAACAATCAAACATTAGAAAGCACACAAAATATGAGCAAACAAAAGATAAATGGAGGTTTTACATTCAGCAATTAACACAAGACTAAGACATGCTCCCATAGAAATTGCAGGAATTGCAAGATTATTCTTGTGTTAGCTCAACACTTTGTGCAAAAAAAAAACTCACATTAATAACTTCCAACATGAAGAGCAGCACTAACCAATACACAAAGCAGCAATACAACAGAGCAGCACTAACCAATACAACAGAGCAGCACTAACCAATACAATAGAGCAGCACTAACCAATACACAAAGCATTACATCATATATGATACAGACTACAAGAGGAACAGATCTGAAACCAGTAGTCCCCCATCAATGAAGATTGAATGGACAGAGAAGAAAGCAACTCTCTCAAAAGTACAGTACCCAGCTAGCCTAAGTTGCTGCCAATAATCCATATTGGTACAACAGCTAGCATCGTTCAGCATATAACACCTACTAATTTTAGCATCGTTCAGCTAAGCAAGGAATCAAACACAACCATCGCACTTGTACCAGGCCCATACTTTATTCAACAGAAGAAGAGAATGATGGATGCGCTTGTATCAAGCTAGCCCTCACGGTTGGATGGATGCAAGTGTCCTTCCTGGCATGATTAACCCATTGTCTCTTAACCGACGCCGCCGAATACAGGGGACAAGAACAAAATCAGGATGTTTCTAATGCGTGCATACTGACTAACTGAAGAACTGCTCGAGTTTCAGTGGTCAAGAAGAATCAGATTTTGCATCACCAAGAGAGCACAAGGAAAGGGGATTGCGGGGTTACCTGCCCTGATGCAGATGAACGGCGGAGGAGGAGACTGCAGGTCCCGGTGGTGAAGCTGGCGCTGATGAAGGCCCGCGTAGAGCGACCCTTGGTGCCGTTGCCCGTCGAAGGTGCGGGGGTCGTGCCGGTGACCCACTGCGGCGGCTAGGGTTCGGACCCGCCGTGGTTGTGGATCCCGCCACCGTGGCCCCTGCGAGGAGCCCGAGCAGGACCCCACGGGCTTGGCCTTGGATCCGGCCGCGGTAGGAGCGACACGGCCTCCCCTCTCGATCTGGGTGCATGGTCGTGGCCCCCTGATCTGGAGCGTAGGGAGATGAAGGAGAGACTAAGGGCGCCGGCGGTGGGGTGGAGGGCAGAGGATGGGCCTCGGGGAGACGAGCTCGCCGCCGGTGGGGTTGGGATTGGGGGAGAGGGAGGAGGTCGGCGGCGGCGGCGATTGGGTGGGACGAGGAGGAGCAAGCCCCGTGTCTTCATTTTTGGGGCCGGTTGGACGCACGCATGCACGCCGGATGAAGGCGAGGGGAGGGGGATGGCGGAGACAAGGTCGGCGGTGGGGTGGGGGCGGCGGCGGTGGGTGGGGATGGCGGCGGTGGTGGAGACTAGGTCGGGAGAGGACGGCGCGGCAGCCTCGATTGGATCTGGAGAAGGAAAGGGTGGGTGGGTAGGTGGGTTAGGGTTTTGGTCTTTCAGGAGAAGATCCGTTGGATGGGCGCGTGATGGATGGCTCAGATCGTGTCCAACTTGGTGATCCGCGTGGACGTGGTTCCTCGCTTCTCATTGGTTGGCTGGCGCGTGCTCAAATATCCAAAATTTGGACCCAAATTTCTGGAAAAAAAATTAAATGCCTACAAATCTATGTTGCAAAATTGAACCAAATCAAGGGAGTTTGTTCAAATGATCTCATATTTTGCACAAGGGTGCATCTTGGAATGGCAAACAATGTTGCCTAAGGGAGTTTTCATTTTCTTTGCATGGAAAATTCATTTTCCATTTTCCGAGTGCCCGAAATGAGGGTTTTTTGTGAAGGAACTACCAAATAATTGTTGCAAAATTGGACCAAATCATTTTTATAAAATACTAGGCCATATATAATGCACAATTGACAAAATGGTTGGGTGAAAAAAGTTTTTATCTACCTATGGTGAAAAAGACAAATTGCCGTCGATTTAGATGGAAACGGGTCAAATTTGAACTGTAGCTGCCTCATAGTTTGCTCTTTATTTTTCCCAAAAATCATTTCTTGGTACATAAGTATATAATTAATCATAGAAACACCAAAAAAATTCCAAGATTCAACCACTAGCTAGGAACGGTCAAGCCCGCCGTTTTGACCGCATTTTGAAACGGGCATAAGAAAATTCAAAAAAAATCAAAAAATTGGAAAACCTTTCGCATTGTGTCATTATATGTGACCAAGTTTTCAGGAAAAATAATAAACTGTAAACGGTAATTATTTTAAAAAAGTGTTCTCAGAAAAGAAGCTATCATGCATGAAGATTCATGGCTTTCAAGCCAAATGATCAATCTTATGGCCACATTCATGGCATAGTTTGTTCAAATGATCTCATATTGTGCACGAGGGTGTATTGGAATTCCAAACAATGTTTCTAAGGAGTTTTCATTTTCTTTGCACGGAAAATTCATTTTTCATTTTCCGAGGTGCCCAAAAGGAGGGTTTTTTGTGAAGGAACTACCAAATAATTGTTGCAAAATTGGACCAAATCATTTTTATAAAATACTAGGCCATATATAATGCACAATTGATAAAATGGTTGGGTGAAAAAAGTTTTGATCTACCTCTGGAAAAAGACAAATTGCCTGTCGATTTAGTTGGAAACGGGTCAAATTTGAACTGTAGCTGCCTCATAGTTTGCTCTTTATTTTTTCCAAAAATCATTTCTAGGTACATAAGTATCTATTTAATCATATAAACACCAAAAAAATTCCAAGATTCAACCACTAGCTAGGAGCGGTCAAGCCCGCCGTTTTGACCGCATTTTGAAACGGGTATAAGAAATTCAAAAAAAATCAAAAAATTGGAAAACCTTCGCATGTGTCATTATATGTGGCCAAGTTCCTAGGAAAAATAACAAACTTGTAGTACGGCAATTATTTTAAAAAAGTGTTCTCAGAAATGAGCTATCAAGTGTCAAGATTCATGGCTTTCAAGTCAAACGATCAATCTTATGGCCACATTCATGGCATAGTTTGTTAAAATGATCTCATATTGTGCACAAGGGTGCATATGGGAATGGCAAACAATGTTGCCTAAGGAAGTTTTCATTTTCTTTGGACGAAAAAACCAGTTTCCATTTTCCGAGTGCCTGAAATGAGTTTTTTTTGTGAAGGACCTACCATATATTTGTTGCAAAATTGGACCAAATTAATTTTCTAAAATACTAGGCCATATTTAATGCACAATTGACAAAATGGTTGGGTGTCAAAATTTTTGATCCACCTCTGGTGAAAAAGACAAATTCCCGTCGATTCAGTTGGAAGCGGGTCAAATTTGAACTGCAGCTGCGTCATAGTTTGCTCTTTATTTTTTTTCAAAAATCATTTCTAGGTAAATAAGTATCTATTTAATCAGAAATACATGGTTTGATGGAGAGACATCGAGGTTTGGACGGTGGCCGAGGGCCCCAACTCTAGAGCGCGTAAGCTCGCATGCCCGCCGCGTGGTCACCGCGTGACTGTGGCGTTGCCATGTGTTCTGGGCGGCCTAGGCATGTCTAGTGGGTTGGGCACTCCCCAGGTAGGTGCTAGGAAGAAAATCACAACATAAGATTCTCACGAGGAGACCGATCGATGCTCAAACATGAATAAGCAGCCAAGTGTTTGATTAGCGGTACGGGAAATGTACATGGCTAATGGGCGTGAGTTTTGGCTGAGGATGATCAGTTACTAAGAAGACCGTCTTCACAAATTTTCAGCTCAAAAGGAGGAGCCTAGGTGGTACTTGCTTTGCAAACCACCACACTGGACATAAATACGAATGTTGAAGCTCGGCTGAAAATAATGAATGAATTGAGTTGGCATTTGGTGGAGGATGGTTATTTGGGCATAGGAAAGCACTGTAGAAAATGGATACTATTTGGACATGCCAAAGTGGTACTTCCTTCACAAACTGTTACTCTGAACAGAATAGGAAAATGAATATTTTTGAATTATTTTTGAACTAGGCAAGGAAGGTTTTTACATATTTGACGAAGATATGACCCAAAGAATTTATGAGATTTTTTTGGGAATTTTGGGAATGACAGAAATATAGGTTGCTTCACAACCTAGGGCAAAAACTGCCACATGGACATGACATATAGGAAAAACTGATGAGGTGGCGCCTAGTCATAGCAACCCACCACAATTTACAAGGCTATGACCATCTATATTGGTCGTTAACAACTAGAAATAAGGTAGCGGAATAGCGTTGTTTGCTTTATGACCATTTCGTGTAAGGAAATTACGACCTTTCTGACCAAAATGTTCGCAATGGTTTAGGGTTTGGAGCCCCCCGAACAGCTTTTGACCAATTGTTCTGAAATGGTCATAGATCTATGACCAATTCTTCCAGGGTCACTGATAGAAGGTCACAAGTTGACATATTTCTTGTAGTGCTCTTAAGAGCAAAAGACTTGATTAATTGCTCTTTAACTGGCTTCTCTGGATCATCTCTGGAGGTAGGGTGAAATTTGACTTCAACTCAGTCCAAAGATCATTTTTCTGCATATCATTGACGTAAGACACCTCAGGGTCTTCTGTAGCCGGCTTTAACCATTGCTGGATGCTGATCGGGATCTTGTCCCTAACCAGAACCCCGCACTGAGCAACAAATGCGTTGTTTGTTTGGATGGGTTCAATCGGTTGGCCGTCGGGCGCGATTGCTATGATCTCAAACCTTTCATCCGAGCTCAATTTTTTCTTCGGGCCTCGTCTCTTTACCTCAGTTGTGCTCGATCCGGAGGGCTAGAAAAAAGAACAAAGACTTAATTAATATGTGTACATACCAAAACAATGAATGCATCAATTAGCTAGTCAGCACAGGCTTAACTAATATATATACCTGGCCGGACTCGGTTCGGTCACCGGAGCCGTCATCACGGTCTCCTTCTTGCACCGGCATTGGGTCACCGGAGCCGTCCTCACGTTCTCCTTCTTGCACCGGCATTGGGTCACCGGAGCCAGCTTCTTCACCCTCTCCTTCCAGACCATCGGTGTCGTTGAGAAACAACGAGACGGCATCACTTCCTTGTGCGGTTATGTCCCTCAACAACGCTTCGTTTGCTTCGTCTCGGGCGGTGTCCATAGTTTCTACAAATATTTACAACATGGCAATTATTATTCAAACATGACAGATGGATATATTAGTGGCAAACGTAGAACTAGCTAGCTAATCATAGTAAGGAATCATATATATTAATTAGTGGCCTCGACGCTGCTTCTCTAGGGTTTGGGGTGGCCTCGACAACGCTTCAAGGGTTTGGGGTGGCCTCGAGAGAGTTTGTCGGGTAGGGGCACGGCGGGAGGGGGTAGGAGACCGAACATCGTTTTTTTCTAGGGTTTGGTGTCTCGAGAGTTTTGGTCGAGCGAGAGGGTCGGGGGTGGCTCCCGCGGTATAAGTTATTATCACAGTCGAGAGGGGGTATATATATCGACCGCCCCTCATGTCGAAGTTATCCGAGGGGTATATCGACCCCCCCTCGTGTTGAAGTTATCGGAGAGGGAATAGAGGAGAAGAAGAAAGGAATAGAGGAGAAGATCGAAGAAAAAAAAGAAGAAAAAAAATAGGAGAAGAAGAAAGGAATAGAGGAGAAGAAGAAAAAAAATAGAAATTTCTATTTTTTCTTATTCTCCTCTATTCCTTTCTTCTTCTCCTCTTCTTTTTCTTCTTTTTTCCTCTTCTTATTTATTTCTCCTCTTCTTCCTCTCCTCTTCTTCTTTCTTCCCCTTCTTATTTTCTTCTTTCCTATCCTTCTTTTTCTTCTAAATTTTAGCATATTCTAAATTTTCTTCTAACTTTCTATATATGAACAAAAAACTTTCTATGAACAAAAAACTTTATATATATATGAACAAAATTTCTATGAACAAAAAAAATTAAACTAACCACATACACATATACATTATACATACACATACACATATACATTATACATACACATATACAATATACATACACATATGAAAAAAATTAAACTAACAAAAATTAAGGGCAGGGGCGGCGGCAGCGAAGGGCAGGGGCGGCGCGCGGCGGCCGCGCAGGCAGGGGCGGCGCGAGGCGGCAGCGAAGGGCAGGGGCGACGGTGCGATGGCAGCGCGCGGCGGCGGCCAGTACAGGGGGAGGAGCAGGGGAACGGGGCGACGCTCACCGCGAGGTGGCGTCGGCGACGAGGAAGGCTCGGGGATGGCGGAGGCGCGCACGCTCGGGGGCGAGGGCAGGGGTGCGCGGGCTCGGGGACGACGTCGGCGACGACGACGACGAGGCACGGGCGACGGCGACGGCGCGGTCGGGGGCGACGGCAGGGGTGGCGGACGGCGTCGAGGCAGCCTGGCGGCGTCGATGTGCTCGGCGTCGTCGGGCGGGCTGGGGGGCAACTGGCGATGAGTTCGTCAAATTTTCCTAAGTGCTACTTATATACCCAGGCCTTTGGTCCTGGTTCGTGGCACAAACCGGGACCAATGCCCCCTTTAGTCCCGGTTGGTGCCAGCAACCAGGACCAAAGGCCTCTTTTCAGCAGCCCAAAGGGCAGGAAGCGGCGGCCTTTGGTCCCGGTTGGTGGCACCAACCGGGACTAAAGGTGGGCATTGGTCCCGGTTTCTGCCACGAACCGGGACCAATGCCACCCTTTGGTCCCGGTTCGCCCCACCAACCGGGACCAATGGCCTTGTGCTGCCCCGCGTCCAAAAGTTTAGTCCCACCTTGCTAGTTGAGAGGGCTCGGGAGTGGTTTATAAGCGCTGCTGCGCCCTGTTGGGGAACGTCGCAGATAATTCAAAATTTTCCTACGGGTCACCAAGATCTATCTATGGAGAGACCAGCAACGAGGGGAAGGAGAGTGCATCTACATACCCTTGTAGATCGCTAAGAGGAAGCGTTCAAGTGAACGGGGTCGATGGAGTCGTACTCGTCGTGATCCAAATCACCGATGATCAAGTGCCGAACGCACGGCACCTCCGCGTTCAACACACGTACAGCCCGGTGACGTCTCCCATGCCTTGATCCAGCAAGGAGAGAGGGAGAGGTTGAGGAAGACTCCATCCAGCAGCAGCACAACGGCGTGGTGGTGGTGGAGGAGTGTGGCAATCCTGCAGGGCTTCGCCAAGCACCACGGGAGAGGAGAAGGACTTAGGAGAGAGGGAGGGGCTGCACCAAAGGCATAAGGGGTTGGTGTATCAAGTTCCTCCTCTCCCCCACTATATATAGGAGGGCCAAGGGGGGGTGGTGCACCAGCCTAGAGATCCAATCTCCTAGGTGCGGCAGCCAAGGGGAGGTTTCCCTCCCCCCCAAGGCACCTAGAGGTGCCTTCCACCATTGGGACTCTTCCCTTATGTGGAACCCTAGGCGCATGGGCTTTTGGGGCTGGTGCCCTTGGCCCATCTAGGCCAAGGCGAACCCCTTACAGCCCATGTGGCCCCCCGGGACAGGTGGCCCCACCCGGTGGGCCCCCGGGACCCCTCCGGTGGTCCCGGTACAATACCGATAACCCCGAAACTTGTCCTGATGGCCGAAACAGCACTTCCTATATATAATTCTTTACCTCCGGACCATTCCGGAACTCCTCGTGACGTCCGGGATCTCATCCGGGACTCCGAACAACATTCGGTAACCACATACAAACTTCCTTTATAACCCTAGCGTCATCGAACCTTAAGTGTGTAGACCCTACGGGTTCGGGAGACATGCAGACATGACCGAGACGTTCTCCGGTCAATAACCAACAGCGGGATCTGGATACCCATGTTGGCTCCCACATGTTCCACGATGATCTCATCGGATGAACCACGATGTCAAGGACTTAATCAATCCCGTATACAATTCCCTTTGTCTATCGGTATGTTACTTGCCTGAGATTCGATCGTCGGAATCCAATACCTAGTTCAATCTCGTTACCGGCAAGTCTCTTTACTCGTTCCGTAACACATCATCCTGTGATCAACTCTTTGGTCACATTGCGCATATGATGATGTCCTACCGAGTGGGCCCAGAGATACCTCTCCGCTTACACGGAGTGACAAATCCCAGTCTCGATTCGTGCCAACCCAACAGACACTTTCGGAGATACCTGTAATGCACATTTATAGTCACCCAGTTACGTTGTGACGTTTGATACACCCAAAGCATTCCTACGGTATCCGGGAGTTGCACAATCTCATGGTCTAAGGAAATGATACTTGACATTAGAAAAGCTATAGCATACGAACTACACGATCTAGTGCTATGCTTAGGATTGGGTCTTGTCCATCACATCATTCTCCTAATGATGTGATCCCGTTATCAACGACATCCAATGTCCATGGTTAGGAAACCGTAACCATCTATTGATCAACGAGCTAGTCAACTAGAGGCTTACTAGGGACATGGTGTTGTCTATGTATCCACACATGTATCTGAGTTTCCTATCAATACAATTATAGCATAGATAATAAACGATTATCATGAACAAGGAAATATAACAATAACCAATTTTTATTGCCTCTAGGGAATATTTCCAATAGTCTCCCACTTGCACTAGAGTCAATAATCTAGTTCACATCGCCATGTGATTAACACTCACAGGTCGCATTGCTATGTGACCAACATCCAAAGAGTTTACTAGAGTCAATAATCTCGTTCACATCAATAGGTGATTAACACTCAATGAGTTCTGGGTTTGATCATGGTGCTTGTGAGAGAGGTTTTAGTCAACGGGTCTGAACCTTTCAGATCCGTGTGTGCTTTACAAATCTCTATGTCATCTCCTAGATGTAGCTACCACGTTCTATTTGGAGCTAATCCAAATAACTGTTCTACTTGGAGCTATTCTAAATTGTTGCTCCATTATACGTATCCGGCATCTCTACTCAGAGCTATCCGGATAGGTGTTAAGCTTGCATCGACGTAACCCTTTACGACGAACTCTTTTACCACCTCCATAATCGAGAAAATTCCTTAGTCCACTAGTTACTAAGGATAACTTTGACCGTTGTCTTGTGATCCATTCTTGGATCACTCTTGTACCCCTTGACTGACTCATGGCAAGGCACACTTCAGGTGCGGTACACAGCATAGCATACTGAAGAGCCTACGTCTTAAGCATAGTGGACGACCTTCGTCCTTTCTCTCTATTCTGCCGTGGTCGAGCTTTAAGTCTTAACTTCATACCTTACAACTCAGGCAAGAACTCCTTCTTTGACTGATCCATCTTGAACACCTTCAAGATCATGTCAAGGTATGTGCTCATTTGAAAGTACCATTAAGCGTTTTGATCTATCCTTATAGATCTTGATGCTCAATGCTCAAGTAGCTTAATCCAGGTTTTCCATTGAAAAACACTTTCCAAATAACCCTATATGCTTTCCAGAAATTCTACGTCATTCCGATCAACAATATGTCAACAACATATACTCATCAGAAATTCTATAGTGCTCCGACTCACTTCTTTGGAAATACAAGTTTCTCATAAACTTTGTATACACCCAAAGTCTTTGATCATCTCATCAAAGCATACATTCCAACTCCGAGATGCTTACTCCAGTCCTTAGAAGGATTGCTGGAGCTTTGCATACTTATTAGCATCTTTCAGGATTGACAAAACCTTCCGGTTGTATCACATACAACCTTTCCTCAAGAAAATCGTCGAGGAAACAATGTTGACATCCTATCTGCAAGATTTCATAAATAATGCAGTAATCGCTAATATAATTCCAACAGACTCTTAGCATCGCTACGAGTGAGAAAGTCTCATCATAGTCAACTCCTTGAACTTGTCAAAAAACATCTTAACGACAAGTCGAGCTTTCTTAATGGTGACATTTACCATCATTGTCCGTCTTCCTTTTAAAAATCCATATGTACCTAACAGCCTTACGACCATCAAGTAGTTCTTCCAAAGTCTACACTTTGTTTTCATACATGGATCCTATCTCGGATTTTATGGCCTCGAGCCATTTATCGGAATCCAGGCCCACCATCGCTTCTCCATAGCTCGTAGGTTCATTGTTGTCTAGCAACATGATTTCCAAGACAGATTACGTACCACTCTGAAGTAGTACGCATCCTTGTCATCCCACGAGGTTTGGTAGTGACTTGATCTAAAGTTTCATGATTACTATCATAAGCTTCCACTTCAATTGGTGTAGGTGCCACAGGAACAACTTCCTGTGCCCTGCCACACACTAGTTGAAGAGTCGGTTCAATAACCTCATCAAGTCTCCACCATCCTCCCACTCAATTCTTTCGAGAGAAACTTTTCCTCGAGAAAGGACCCGATTCTAGAAACAATCCCTTATTGCTTTCGAATCTGAGACAGGAGGTATACCCAACTGTTTTGGGTGTCCTATGAAGATGCATTTATCCGCTTTGGGTTTGAGCTTATCAGCCTGAAACTTTTTCACATAAGCGTCGCAGCCCCAAACTTTTAAGTAATGACAGCTTGGGTTTCTTTAAACCATAGTTCATACGGTGTCATCTCATCAGAATTACGTGGTGCCCCTTTTAAAGTGAATGTGGTTGTCTCTAATGCCTAACCCATAAACTATTGTGGTAATTTGATAAGAGACATCATGGTATGCATCATATCCAATAGGGTGCAGTTATGATGTTCGGACACACCATCACATTATGGTGTTCCAGGCTGTATTAGTTGTGAAACAATTTTCACAATGTCTTAATTCAGTGCCAAACTCGTAATTCAGATATTCATCTCTATGATCATATCATAGATCTTTTTATCCTCTTGTCACGACGATCTTTCAACTTCACCCTGAAATTACTTGAACCTTTCAATAATTCAAACTCATGATTCATCAAGTAAATATACTCAACATCTACTCAAATCATCTGTGAAGTAAGAACATAATGATATCCACTACATGCCTCAGCACTCATTGGACTGCACACATCAAAATGTATTACTTCCAACAAGTTGCTTTCTAGTTCCATTTTACTGAAACCGAGGCTTTCAGTCATCTTGCCCATGTGGTATGATTTGCATGTCTCAAGTGATTCAAAATCAAGCGAGTACAAAATGGTCCATTTGCATGGAGTTTCTTCATGAATATATACCAATAGACATGGTTCGCATGTCCCAAACTTTTCAAAAACGAGTGAGCCCAAAAGATCCATCAACATGGAGCTTCTTCATGCGTTTTATACCGATATGACTTACGTGGCAGTGCCACAAGTAGGTGGTACTATCATTACTATCTTTTGGCATGAACATGTGTATTACTATGATCGAGATTCAATAAACTATTCATTTCAGGTGTAAGACCATTGAAGGTATTATTCAAATAAACAGAGTAACCATTATTCTCCTTAAATGAATAACCGTATTGCGACAGACATAATCCAATCATGTCTATGCTCAATGCAAACACCAATCTCGATGATAGAGGGAGCGCACGATATTTGATCAACCTTGGAAATACTTCCAACACATATCGTCATCTCACCTTTAGCTAGTCTCCGTCTATTCCGTAGCTTTTATTTCGAGTTACTAACACTTAGCAACCGAACCGGTATCTAATACCCTGGTGCTACTAGGAGTACTAGTAAAGTACACATCAACACAATGTATATCCAATATACTTCTATCGACCTTGCCAGCCTTCTCATCTACCAAGTATCTATGGTAATTCTACTCCAGTGGCTGTTCCCCTTATTACAGAAGCACATAGTCTCGGGTTTGGGTTCAACTTTGGGTTTCTTCACTAGAGCAGCAGCTGAATTGCCGTTTCATGAAGTATCCCTTCTTGCCCTTACCCTTCTTGAAACTAGTGGTTTCACCAACCATCAACAATTGATGCTCCTTCTTGATTTCTACTTTCGCGGTGTCAAACATCGCGAATATCTCAAGGATCATCATATATGTCCCTGACATATTATAGTTCATCACGAAGCTCTAGCAGCTTGGTGGTAATGACTTCGGAGAAACATCACTATCTCATCTGGAAGATCAACTCCCACTCGATTCAAATGATTGTTGTACTCAGACAATCTGAGCACAAGCTCAACAATTGAGCTTTTCTCCCTTAGTTTGCAGGCTAAGAAAATCGTCGGAGGTCTTATACCTCTTGACGTGGGCACGAGCCTGAAATTCCAATTTCAGCCCTCAAAACATCTCATATGTTTCGCGACGTTTCAAAAACGTCTTCGGTGCCTCAATTCTAAACCATTTAGCATTACGCACTGAACTATCATGTAGTCATCAAAACGTGTATGTCAGATGTTCGCAACATCCACAGACGACGTTCGAGGTTCAGCACACTGAGCGGTGCATTAAGGACATAAGCCTTCTATGAAGCAATGAGGACAGTCCTCAGTTTACGGACCTAGTCCGCATAATTGCTACTATCAACTTTCAACTAATTTTTCTCTAGGAACATATCTAAACAGTAGAACTATAGCATGAGCTACGACATAATTTGCAAAATCCTTTTGACTATGTTCAGGATAATTAAGTTCATCTTATGAACTCCCACTTAGATAGACATCCCTCTAGTCATCTAAGTGATTACATGATCCGAGTCAACTAGGCCGTGTCCGATCATCACGTGAGACGGACTAGTCAACGTCGGTGAACATCTTTATGTTGATCGTATCTTCTATACGACTCATGCTCGACCTTTCGGTCTTCTGTGTTCCGAGGCCATGTCTGTACATGCTAGGCTCGTCAAGTTAACCCTAAGTGTTTTGCATGTGTAAAACTGTCTTACACCCGTTGTATGTGAACGTAAGGATCTATCACACCCGATCATCACGGCGTGCTTCGAAACGACGAACTGTAGCAACGGTGCATAGTTAGGGGAGAACACTTCTTGAAATTTTAATGAGGGATCATCTTATTTACTATCGTCGTTCTAAGCAAATAAGATGTATAAACATGATAAACATCACATGCAATCAAATAGTGACATGATATGGCCAATATCATATAGCTCCTTTGATCTCCATCTTGGGGCTCCATGATCATCTTGTCACCGGCATGACACCATGATCTCCATCATCATGATCTCCATCATCGTGTCTTCTTGAAGTTGTCACGTCATCTATTACTTCTACTACTACAGCTAACGGTTAGCAATAAAGTAAAGTAATTACATGACGTTTAAGTTGACACGCAGGTCATAA
>NC_053022.1:409079074-409097462 GCF_003073215.2 Triticum urartu | reverse complement strand
AAAGAGAGAGATGGGAAGCCATTTTTATTGGCTTGAAATAAGGAGGCACTTGCTTGCGTACTGCCATGACCTTGGTGGGTCCCTCTGTCATCCTCTCCATGTACAATCATCTCCTGATTGTGTACGCGTCAACCTGGTAGGCCCACAAGTCAGCCTCTAAACCCGTGGCGGACAAATACAACCCATTTAAAAAAATAACAGCCCATTCCATACGTTCAAACGGAAAGTTCAACATTCAGAGCAAAGTAACAGGTCTGATCCAGATATAGAGTACTGAACTTCCACGTTGACAACCATCATAGCCAAGTTAACTATCTACTCCCACTAATACTCTAGTAGCGTACAAGTACTAACTTACTCTTAGCTAACTAGACGATGCCGGCCGCCATCTGCGGTACACGCTAAACGCCGGCACCGGCGTCCTCCGCCTCGCCTCGGACTTGCCAGAGGTGCGATAGGGCGCGTTGCTCGCGCGCGTTGGCCCTTTCCATGCCGGCGTGGTCCACCGAAGCTTCGGCTTCCAAGCGGGAAACCCACTTGACGAGCTGGTAGTAAAAATCGGCGTCGCGAACGCGTGCGTGCCCGACAGCCTCCAGGGCTATTTGCCGGGCGCCGGCCTCCACGTAGTCGGCCCAGTTGCGGGCGCTCTGCTCGCGACTCAGAGCGTCGGTGCGCTGCTGCTCCATGTCCCGCTGGCGGCGCAAATCGCGATACGCTGCTCCTCCGCCAGGCGGTCGCGCTCCAACAACTCCTCATAGTCCGCATTGCCATCTAAAGACCGATAGAATGCCTCCTCCCGTCTTCCTTCCGGTGAAAAACCGAACACTAGTTCCGGCGGTGACCGCCTCCGGTGTCGCCTATCCGGACGGGGGCATGGCGGACGTGGCGAGAGCGAGGATAAGTGGCGAGCGACGTCGGGCCGGTGGGGGCTTATGAGGATAGGGCGAGTTGGGTGATGGTGCCACCGGAGAAGCCCGGGAAACAGTAATTATAGGCGGAAGGTAGGCGAACCAGCATGTCGCGGGAAACGCGACGGTCATCGCGGTCATCGAGAATTCAATGCATAAGCAGGCATGGCTTAGCGCGCCAGCTTGCCGTGGAAAACTAGAAAAACTGAAATTATGACTGTGCCGTCCCGTCCCGTCAGTGGTGCGTCCCGTCCATGCTGGGTCGCACCGGCATGATCAAACGAGTGCACTCGAATCATCCAGATGAGGTACTCCCTCCTTGTCAAAAATGATTCCACCACTCATCATCTACCTTGGTTGGTTGAGATTTTTGAATTAAGCCCTGCAAACCGGAAAGGAGGTAGTATGCGTGATCCGCTATTTATTCGTGTAGGATCGAGTAGGTCGTTTTTTGAATTGAGCCCTGCAAACCGGAAAGGAGGTAGTACATGCGTGATCCGCTATTTATCCGTGAGGATCGAGTAGGTCGGATAGTGTACGTGTAGGATCGAGTAGGTCGGATGGTGTACGTGGATCGCATTAGCTGATGAAATTCGCTGGGAGATAAGGCATTTGCGAACGTTTTTGCTGGCAGTTTCTTAGATTCGCATGGCATTTTCTTCATTGCAGGCATTTTTTCAGCTTGTCAGTTTCTTCAGAGGTAGGCATTTTTATTCAAAAACTACCACTTCGGATCTTGCGTCGAACTAAAACTCCTAGGAGCGCATTAGTAGGCTAGCTAGTGATCGCAGTAACTTGTAAACACTGAGCGAACAGAAATAAGGAACTGTTAGTAACTTGTAAACACTGAGAACACAAAATAAGGATCATGTGCACAACAGTAAGAGCCGATCCGTTCGAAATGTTCACACGAGACTCACAGGCCTGGCATTGTAATATGTTCACATTAGTAGCCCAAATTCAAAACCAACTAGTACGATTCCCATACATAAGATCAACATGTTAATGCATCTCAATGATTCACAGATCATATACAAATATGTAGCTCCAAAAGCAAAGATCTAGAAAAAACATGTTCTTCCTACTAACATGGATGCTTCTCTTGGCCAACATTCAGTACAGACTGAAAGACAAATTTGTTTGTGAAGTCTACAATTCCTCTTGCAAACGTAAGTGGTTTCACCAACAGCTGGAACCATGAGAATGAACCACACATGATGGAGGAACATCCACTGCAATATGATTTGGTCTTCTCTCGATCACACGGCGAGACTATTTTCGGAATACAAACTTTAACTTAGGCAAAATGATGCCCATTGTATAATCAGACCAAAGCAATGAAGCACCTAGTGTTGGCCAATAAATAGTACAGTACTACTTTTCTGCAGTCCATGAAGTGACTATCCAATCTTTCTGTGTCTATTTTCAAATGGCACTGCATGCAGTGACTATACTATTCTCTTGTGCAGTTCAACCAAAATTGCGGACACTTTGTTTGTTTGCCAAATACAACGGGCAGACATCTCTGTCTTATCAAGCGCTAGTAAACATATACCACACCTTTTCTTTTTGATTTAATTGTTTTTTTCCTTGCTTTCCTTTTGGAGTGTTCGGTGAACTTTTCACACTGAATATTATTCTGAGGGCTATGATTTAACAAACCTTGCCACAGGATCATGTCAAATTCACTTCACTCCATATCCAAAAATAATATCTTTTCTCAGGAAATATTCCTTTTTTTCTAGAAAAGGAATCCAACCTATTGCTAGGTTGTGAAAGCAACCTAAATACTTTCCTTCCATACAAAATCCAAATAATCTATAATTTTTGGGTCAATATCCCTAAATATGAAAATTCACTTGGCCATCTCAATCTCAAATAAATCATTTCTATTACTAAATGCAACATTTGAAAACGTGCTATTTAATTTTTGCATGACCCAACGTTTTTGGACATTTTATGTAAATATTACAATGTGAACAGAAATTAACAACTTTAAATTTTGCCTAGCCCAAACCTTTCTCAGGGTTTTTCAAAGTTCCTGTCCCTAAGTGAAGCCATTGTGAAAGAAAAGTTACTTAGTTCAGGAATATCCCCAACAGAGTTGAAATGACACCTGCTTCATGTTGCCCCTCATATTAGATACACTCCTACAAATTTCAATACCCATACAAACATCTATGTGGAGCACGGGATCAAATTATTTGCTTTCGTGGCAAATCTTTTTTCAGTTGTGAAAGCCAACAGTGCAATTTTATATTGCTTCAAAAATCCTGATAAATTACCAGATTGTTCTCCTAACAATAACTCTCTCCACCACAATTTGGCACCATTTCACCTAGCCAATATTTCTCTAGAATTATTGCAAGATTCTGGTCAGGGAAATAGCTGTGAAGGAAGTACCATTTTGGTGAACCAATTGGTATGAAATTTTTACAGCATCTTACTATGACCAAATCATTAGGCCTTGCAAAATTTCAGCTCAAGTTGATGCTTCATGTGAGTGCATCATCCAAATCTCATTTCTGGACCAGATTTGGGTTGTCCAACTACATTAAATCTTGGTCTTAATCTTCTCAAAGTTACCAGGATGAAAGTCCTTCTTACCCTAAACCTCGCAGAAAACTCCATTGCTCCCAATCACCTTCCTGTTGATCACCAGTGCTCATCCAAGTTTACTGCAGTAAACTTCAGAGGTAGATTACCATTAACCAGAGCACTTTTCACTGATCTACCACCAGTTGCAACCTCCCCTGGAGAACTACGCACTAGACAACATGTTCCCCCATCTCCCCGCTACATGCCAGTGCACGCGGTGACCGCGTTTAATGGCATCACAGTGCACGCGCTCTGTGAGTCGCGTCCAGTGGCCATTTGTGCTTCGGCACCTCCTCCTCTCGTCGCCTTCGCGCATGTGACCGTGTCCATTGTCTTCCTCTCATCATCGTCTCGCTGGACCCCTCTCCCCCTCCGTCCGTTTCCTCACCGACGCTCGCCGCCGAACGCACACGGGAGCACAATGCGCCGACCGTCGTCTTCCTCCTCGTCTCTTCCTCCCTGCGCTCCTTCGGCCTCCTCCTCCCCGTAAGTTGTCCCTTGTGCCTCCCTCGTCGTCCTGCCTCCGACTCATGCGCGCGCACCCCTGTCCGCGGCGCCGGCCACGTGTCCGCGACGACGACGCTGCACCTCGCCCCGCGCCTATATATCGGCCTCCCCGAGCCTTTCGAGCACACCAGCAGCCTCCCCGCACTCCAGTACCCCTTCCCAGCCTCTCATTCCAGCTCGAGGAGCTCCCGTGCCCTCCATTGCCACCATGGCCGCCGTGGTGCTCCGCCTAAATTCCGGCGAGCCGCGCCTCCTTTCCCTGTTCCAACACCACAAGAGCACTCCTCTCCTCCCCGTAGTTCGCCCCACCCCCTCTCCCTTCACCGGAGACGGCCTCAACGCCAAGAACCACCGCCGCCCCCCCACCCCCCATGGCGCCACCCCTCCCCTCCTCGCTCCGCCGCGGCCCGGCGCCGCGCGCGGCCGCCCCCGACGCAGCCTCAACGGCGTCGACTCCGTCGCCGCCGACGCGCAGCAACACACTCGGCCACCGCGCGGCAGCGGGGCGCCTATCGCCCAAGCGCACCCCCCCCACACTCTCCAGCCACCCGCGCCAGCTCCTCGGTCGCGCGCGTCTCGCGCGTCTCTCTGGCCCATGCCACGCCCGCCCGGCCGCGCGCCGCGCGCGCCCGCCACCACGCACGTCGTTCTCGCCGACGGCGAGAGGCGCCGGGCCGCCGGCGCCACGGAGCGGTGTCCGCATCACACGCGACCCTCCGCCGCTCGACACCCCGAGCCCGACCGCTACCTGGCCGGGCGCGCGGGACCCTGCTCTGGTGTCGCCCAACGCGCTCGGCGAGAGCCGCGCCCGACTCACTCAGGCGCGGCGACGCGCGTCCCCCGCAGCTCGTCGTCGGCGGACGCACCACCCGCCGCGCGCCCGGACCCACGCTCTGTGCGCCGCCCGCCATCCACCTCGGACCCGCCACGGCCGACGCAGCGCGAGGCACTTCAGGGGACTCTCCCGCGCGCGGCACGGCCCCCAGCGGCCCACCCCACACCACACCCCCCCCCCCACCCCCCCCCCCCCCCCCCCCCCCCCCCCCCCCCCCCCCCCCCCCACCCCCCCCCCCCCCCCCCCCCCCCCCCCCCCCCCCCCCCCCCCCCCCCCCCCCCCCCCCCCCCCCCCCCCCCCCCCCCCCCCCCCCCCCCCCCCCCCCCCCCCCCCCCCCCCCCCCCGCCCCCCCCCCCCCCCCCCCCCCCCCCCCCCCCCCCCCCCCCCCCCCCCCCCCCCCCCCCCCCCCCCCCCCCCCCCCCCCCCCCCCCCCCGCCCCCCCCCCCCCCCCCCCCCCCCCCCCCCCCCCCCCCCCCCCCCCCCCCCCCCCCCCCCCCCCCCCCCCCCCCCCCCCCCCCCCCCCCCCACCCCCCCCCCCCCCCCCCCCGCCACGCCCCTCCCTCTGGACCACGGGCGAGCACAGGCGAGCGCTTGAAGATGAAGACGCCGACCCCCTGCGCGTGGGACCCGCCCGTCAGCCTCTCATGCGTTGACCAGGCGCTGATGACGTGGATAAGTGGACGGGCATTTCCGGTAAGTACGTGTTCATAAGCTGAAAGCGTATTCTCTAGGTAGTTCAGCTCAAAGTACGTTTTCGTTATCCTAAAAACGTATTTCCTCTCTGTTTCAGCCCGGAATGCGTTTTCCTCTCTGGAAAGCGAATTCCTGGAAAGTTGCGTTCTGTTTTTTTGGCTGAGGGCCTGTTTGTGATGTTTTTATTTACAAATGGGTCCCTGGCAGAAAACACTTCATATCTTTTTACTCCTAGCTCCAAATCAAGTGAATCCAAAGCCCACTTCTTCGTTTCGTTGAGCCCGTTCTGTTGGTATCATTTTCACCATGTTTTGACACTGAAAATGACCATTTTGCCCTTGCGCTTAAATCAGCCCCTCCGAGAGAGAACGTTTTCCGGCGATTCTTCTTCGCGAGCTTCTCGCACTTCTCCGTGATTTCTTCACCCCAGGCAAGCCAACCACCATTTCATGATAGCCATGCAGTAGCATTGGTTTTCAACTTGAATCTTTAATAACTGTATGATTTGTTTTGCTACTTGCGTTGTTTTCGGTTATGCTTGTAGGATCGGTGATTACCGTCATGCTATGTTTCTTGCACTCTGTTATCATGTTCTTACCTGCTAGTATTACTTTCATATTGGTCCTGCTTGATAGTAGTACATGTTGGGTTGGTCATGTTCTTCGAGGCATGACTGCCTTCTATTACCGAGTACCTGTAATATGCATTGTTCCTTTGCTGTTAGTTGGTTAAGTGTTTACTCGGTAATGTTATTGATGAGTATTGGCATGGAATTTATGGTTGATGCTAGTGGTCATGTTATGCTATGAGTAGTGTTGTACTTGGATATTCATGCTCGTCATTATGCTATGCTCAGTTGGAGATGATTCATTGTTGATATGGTGGATAGTTATGTTCCCCGTGCTTATGTTGATATCATGCTCATGCATTGTAATTGCATCATGTTATTTTATCATGGCTCAGCATATTGCATTCAAGTTTAACCGGATTAAATTGAACTTGAACAACTGTTGGCTGAGTCATGGTGCCACCATATCGAAACTGACCAGTGCAACCACGCTTACCTTTATGGGAAGGTCCTAACTGGGTCTATTGTCGTGCCTCTCGCCGGTGCCTCCAACGAGGGAAGGTTATGGGCGCGCGCTAACGCTGATTGTAGGCGGTTGTTGGGGAACGTTGCAGAAAACAAAAAATTTCCTACTCGTTTCACCAAGATCATCTAGGAGTTCATCTAGCAACGAGTCATGATGCATCTACATACCTTTGTAGATCGCACACGGAAGCGTTCAAAAGAACGGTGATGATGTAGTCGTACTCGACGTGATCCAAATCACCGATGACCAGCGCCGAACGGACGGCACCTCCGCGTTCAACACACGTACGGGACGGGAGACGTCTCCTCCTTCTTGATCCAGCAAGGGGGAAGGAGAGGTTGATGAAGATCCAGCAGCACGACGGCGTGGTGGTGGATGCAGGGCGTCACAGTAGCAGGGCTTCGCCTATACTACGAAAAGGAGACGTAACGGGGAGAGAGGGAGGCGCCAGGGGCTTCGCATGGAAGTCCTCCCTCCCCCCCACTATATATAGGGGGGCCCTAGGGGGGGCGCCGGCCCTAGGAGATGCAATCTCCTAGGGGGGCGCCGGCCAAGGGGTGGGGGGCTTGCCCCCCAAGCAAGGGGGCGCCCCCCTTTAGGGTTTCCCCCACCCTAGGCGCATGGGCCCTAGGGGAAGTGGCGCCCCAGCCCACTTTGGGCTGGATCCCTTCCCACTTCAGCCCATGGGGCCCTCGGGATAGGTGGCCCCACCCGGTGGACCCCCGGGACCCTTCCGGTGGTCCCAGTACAATACCGGTGACCCCGAAACTTGTCCCGATGGCCGAAATAGCACTTCCTATATATAATTCTTTACCTCCGGACCATTCCGGAACTCCTCGTGACGTCCGGGATCTCATCCGGGACTCCGAACAACATTTCGGGTTACTGCATTACATATCCCTACAACCCTAGCGTCACCGAACCTTAAGTGTGTAGACCCTACGGGTTCGGGAGACATGTAGACATGACCGAGATGCTCTCCGGTCAATAACCAACAGCGGGATCTGGATACCCATGTTGGCTCCCACATGCTCCTCGATGATCTCATCGGATGAACCACGATGTCGAGGATTCAATCAACCCCGTATACAATTCCCTTTGTCAATCGGTACGTTACTTGCCCGAGATTCGATCGTCGGTATCCCAATACCTCGTTCAATCTCGTTACCGGAAAGTCACTTTACTCGTACCGTAATGCATGATCCCGTGACCAGACACTTGGTCACTTTGAGCTCATTATGATGATGCATTACCGAGTGGGCCCAGTGATACCTCTCCGTCATACGGAGTGACAAATCCCAGTCTTGATCCGTGTCAACCCAACAGACACTTTCGGAGATACCCGTAGTATACCTTTATAGTCACCCAGTTACGTTGTGACGTTTGGTACACCCAAAGCACTCCTACGATATCCGGGAGTTACACGATCTCATGGTCTAAGGAAAGGATACTTGACATTGGAAAACTCTAGCAAACGAACTATACGATCTTGTGCTATGTTTAGGATTGGGTCTTGTCCATCACATCATTCTCCTAATGATGTGATCTCGTTATCAATGACATCCAATGTCCATAGTCAGGAAACCATGACTATCTGTTGATCAACGAGCTAGTCAACTAGAGGCTTACTAGGGACATGTTGGTGTCTATTTATTCACACATGTATTACGATTTCCGGATAACACAATTATAGCATGAATAAAGACAATTATCATGAACAAGGAAATATAATAATAATGCTTTTATTATTGCCTCTAGGGCATATTTCCAACAGTCTCCCACTTGCACTAGAGTCAATAATCTAGTTACATTGTGATGAATCGAACACCCATGGAATTCTGGTGTTGATCATGTTTTGCTCTAGGGAGAGGTTTAGTCAACGGATCTGCTACATTCAGGTCCGTATGTACTTTACAAATATCTATGTCTCCATCTTGAACATTTTCACGAATGGAGTTGAAGCGACGCTTGATGTGCCTTGTCTTCTTGTGAAACCTGGGCTCCTTGGCAAGTGCAATAGCTCCAGTGTTGTCACAGAAGAGTTTGATTGGCCCCGACGCATTGGGTATGACTCCTAGGTCGGTGATGAACTCCTTCACCCAAATTGCTTCATGCGCTGCCTCCGAGGCTGCCATGTACTCCGCTTCACATGTAGATCCCGCCACGACGCTCTGCTTGCAACTGCACCAGCTTACTGCCCCACCATTCAAAATATACACGTATCCGGTTTGTGACTTAGAGTCATCCAGATCTGTGTCGAAGCTAGCGTCGACGTAAACCCTTTACGACGAGCTCTTCGTCACCTCCATAAACGAGAAACATTTCCTTAGTCCTTTTCAGGTACTTCAGGATATTCTTGACCACTGTCCAGTGTTCCTTGCCGGGATTACTTTGGTACCTACCTACCAAACTTACGGCAAGGTTTACATCAGGTCTGGTACACAGCATGGCATACATAATAGAACCTATGGCTGAGGCATAGGGGATGACACTCATCTCTTCTATATCTTCTGCCGTGGTCGGACATTGAGCTGAGCTCAATTTCACACCTTGCAACACAGGCAAGAACCCCTTCTTAGACTGATCCATATTGAACTTCTTCAATATCTTATCAAGGTATGTGCTTTGTGAAAGACCTATGAGGCGTCTTGATCTATCTCTATAGATCTTGATGCCTAATATATAAGCAGCTTCTCCAAGGTCCTTCATTGAAAAACTCTTATTCAAGTAGGCCTTAATGTTGTCCAAGAGTTCTATATCATTTCCCATCAAAAGTATGTCATCTACATATAATATGAGAAATGCTACAGAGCTCCCACTCACTTTCTTGTAAACGCAGGCTTCTCCATAAGTCTGCGTAAACCCAAACGCTTTGATCATCTCATCAAAGCGAATGTTCCAACTCCGAGATGCTTGCACCAGCCCATAAATCGAGCGTTGGAGCTTGCACACCTTGTCAGCATTCTTAGGATCGACAAAACCTTCCGGCTGCATCATATACAATTCTTCCTTAAGGAAACCATTAAGGAATGCCGTTTTGACGTCCATTTGCCATATCTCATAATCATAGAATGCGGCAATTGCTAACATGATTCGGACGGACTTTAGCTTCGCTACCGGTGAGAAAGTCTCATCGTAGTCAACCCCTTGAACTTGTCGATAACCCTTAGCGACAAGCCGAGCTTTATAGATGGTCACATTACCATCCGCGTCTGTCTTCTTCTTAAAGATCCATTTATTTTCTATGGCTCGCCGCTCAACGGGCAAGTCAGTCAAAGTCCATACTTCATTTTCATACATGGATCCTATCTCGGATTTCATGGCTTCTAGCCATTTGTCGGAATCCGGGCCCGCCATCGCTTCTTCATAGTTCGAAGGTTCACCGTTGTCTAACAACATGATTTCCAAGACAGGGTTGCCGTACCACTCTGGTGCGGAACGTGTCCTTGTGGACCTACGATTCAGTAGCAACTTGATTGAAGTTTCATGATCATCATCATTAACTTCCTCTCTAGTCGGTGCAGGCACCTCAGGAACATTTTCTTGAGTTGCGCCATTTTCCGGTTCAAGAGGTAATACTTCATCAAGTTCTACTTTCCTCCCACTTACTTCTTTCGAGAGAAACTCTTCTCTAGAAAGGATCCATTCTTGGCAACAAAGATCTTGCCTTCGGATCTGAGGTAGAAGGTATACCCAATAGTTTCTTTAGGGTATCCTATGAAGACGCATTTTTCCGACTTGGGTTCGAGCTTTTCAGGTTGAAGTTTCTTGACATAAGCATCGCATCCCCAAACTTTTAGAAACGACAGCTTAGGTTTCTTCCCAAACCATAATTCATACGGTGTCGTCTCAACGGATTTCGACGGAGCCCTATTTAAAGTGAATGCGGCAGTCTCTAAAGCATAGCCCCAAAATGATAGCGGTAAATCGGTAAGAGACATCATAGATCGCACCATATCTAATAGAGTGCGATTACGACGTTCGGACACACCATTACGCTGAGGTGTTCCAGGCGGCGTGAGTTGTGAAACTATTCCACATTTTCTTAAGTGTGTGCCAAATTCGTGACTCAAGTATTCTCCTCCACGATCTGATCGCAAGAACTTGATTTTCCTGTCACGTTGATTCTCAACCTCACTCTGAAATTCCTTGAACTTTTCAAAGGTCTCAGACTTGTGTTTCATTAAGTAGACATACCCATATCTACTCAAGTCATCAGTGAGGGTGAGAACATAACGATAGCCACCACGAGCCTCAACACTCATTGGACCGCACACATCAGTATGTATGATTTCCAATAAGTTGGTTGCTCGCTCCATTGTTCCTGAGAACGGAGTCTTGGTCATTTTACCCATGAGGCATGGTTCGCACGTGTCAAATGATTCGTAATCAAGAGACTCTAAAAGTCCATCTGCATGGAGCTTCTTCATGCGTTTGACACCTATGTGACCAAGGCGGCAGTGCCACAAGTATGTGGGACTATCATTATCAACCTTACATCTTTTGGTATTCACACTATGAATATGTGTAGCATTACGCTCGAGATTCATTAAGAATAAAACATTCACCATCGGAGCATGACCATAAAACATATCTCTCATATAAATAGAACAACCATTATTCTCGGATTTAAATGAGTAGCCATCTCGTTATTAAACGAGATCCTGATACAATGTTCATGCTCAAAGCTTGGCACTAAATAACAATTATTGAGGTTTCAAAACTAATCCCGTAGGTAAATGTAGAGGTAGCGTGCCGACGGCGATCACATCGACCTTGGAACCATTCCCGACGCGCATCGTCACCTCGTCCTTCGCCAGTCTCCGCTTATTCCGCAGCTCCTGCTTTGAGTTACAAATGTGAGCAACTGCACCGGTATCAAATACCCAGGAGCTACTACGAGTACTGGTAAGGTACACATCAATTACATGTATATCACATATACCTTTCGTGATGCCGGCCTTCTTGTCCGCTAAGTATTTGGGGCAGTTCCGCTTCCAGTGACCACTTCCCTTGCAATAAAAGCACTCAGTCTCGGGCTTGGGTCCATTCTTTGGCTTCTTCCCGGCAGCTTGCTTGAGGGCGCGGCAACTCCCTTGCCGTCCTTCTTGAAGTTCTTCTTACCCTTGCCTTTCTTGAACTTAGTGGTTTTATTCACCATCAACACTTGATGTTCCTTTTTGACTTCTACCTCTGCTGATTTCAGCATTGCAAATACTCAGGAATGGTCTTTTCCATCCCCTGCATATTGAAGTTCATCACAAAGCTCTTGTAGCTCGGTGGAAGCGACTGGAGGATTCTGTCAATGACCGCGTCATCCGGGAGATTAACTCCCAGCTGAGTCAAGCGGTTATGTAACCCAGACATAGTGAGTATGTGCTCACTGACAGAACTATTTTCCTCCATCTTACAGCTGAAGAACTTGTCGGAGACTTCATATCTCTCGACCCGGGCATGAGCTTGAAAAACCATTTTCAGCTCTTCGAACATCTCATATGCTCCATGTCTCTCAAAACGCTTTTGGAGCCCCGGCTCTAAGCTGTAAAGCATGCCGCACTGAACGAGGGAGTATCATCGGTAACGTGTCTGCCAAGCGTTCATAACGTCTTGTTCTGCGGAGAACAGGTGCTTCACCTAGCGGTGCTTGTAGGACATAATCTTTCTTGGCAGCTATGAGGATGATCCTCAGGTTCCGGACCCAGTCCGTATAGTTGCTGCCATCGTCTTTCAGCTTGGTTTTCTCTAGGAACGCGTTGAAGTTGAGGACTACGTTGGCCATTTGATCTACAAGACATATTGTAAAATATTTTAGACTAAGTTCATGATAATTAAGTTCATCTAATCAAATTATTCAATGAACTCCCACTTAGATAGACATCCCTCCAGTCATCTAAGTATAACATGATCCGAGTTAACTAGGCCGTGTCCGATCATCACGTGAGACGGACTAGTCAACATCGGTGAACATCTTCATGTTGATCGTATCTTCTATACGACTCATGCTCGACCTTTCGGTCTTCTGTGTTCCGAGGCCATGTCTGTACATGCTAGGCTCGTCAAGTCAACCTAAGTGTTTGCATGTGTAAATCTGTCTTACACCCGTTGTATGTGAACGTTGGAATCTATCACACCCGATCATCACGTGGTGCTTCGAAACAACGAACTGTCGCAACGGTGCACAGTTAGGGGGAACACTTTCTTGAAATTATTATGAGGGATCATCTTATTTACTACCGTCGTTCTAAGTAAACAAGATGCAAAAACATGATAAACATCACATGCAATCAAATAATAATAGTGACATGATATGGCCAATATCATATGGCTCCTGTGATCTCCATCTTGGGGCTCCATGATCATCTTGTCACCGGCATGACACCATGATCTCCATCATCATGATCTCCATCATCGTGTCTCCATGAAGTTGCTCGCCAACTATTACTTATACTACTATGGCTAACACGTTTAGCAATAAAGTAAAGTAATTTACATGGCGTTTCTCAATGACACACAGGTCATACAAAAAATAAAGACAACTCCTATGGCTCCTGTCGGTTTTCATACTCATCGACATGCAAGTCGTGATTCCTATTACAATGGCATGAACATCTCATACATCACATATATATCATTCATCATTCATCACAACTTTGTCTATATCACATCACAAAACACTTGCTGCAAAAACAAGTTAGACGTCCTCTAATTGTTGTTGCAAGTTTTACGTGGCTGCAATAGGGTTCTAACAAGAACGTTTTCTTACCTACGTGAAATCCACAACATGATTTGTCAACTTCTATTTACCCTTCACAAGGACCCTTTTCATCGAATCCGCTCCAACTAAAGTGGGAGAGACAGACACCCGCCAGCCACCTTATGCAACTAGTGCATGTTAGTCGGTGGAACCGGTCTCACGTAAGTGTATGTGTAAGGTTGGTCCGGGCCGCTTCATCCCACAATACTGCTGAAGCAAAATAAGATTAGTAGCGGCAAGAAAGTTGACAACATCTACGCCCACAAGAAATTGTGTTCTACTCGTGCAAAGAGAACTACGCATAGAACTAGCTCATGATGCCACTGTTGGGGAACGTTGCAGAAAACAAAAAATTTCCTACGGTTTCACCAAGATCCATCTATGAGTTCATCTAGCAATGAGTGATCGGATGCATCTACATACCTTTGCAGATCGCGAGTGGAAGCGTTCAAAGAACGGGGATGAGGAAGTCATACTCGACGTGATCAAATCACCGGAGATCCTAGCGCCGAATGGACGGCAACCTCCGCGTTCAACACACGTACGGTCAGCGTGTCCGTCTCCTCCTTCGATCCAGCAAGGGGGGAAGGAGAGGTTGAGGGAAGATGGCTCTAGCAGCAGCGACGACGGCGTGGTGGTGGTGGAGAAGCAGTACTCCGACAGGGCTTCGAGCTCTACGAGGAGGAGGTGTGGAGGGGAGAGGGAGGCGCCAAGGGCATGGGTCTGGCTGCCCTCCCTCCCCCCTCTATATATAGGGGCCCTAGGGGGGGCGCCGGCCCTAGGAGATCCAATCTCCTAGGGGGGGCGGCCAAGGGGGGTGGAGTGCCCCCCAAGGCAAGTGGGGAGCCCCCCCCCCACCCTAGGGTTTCAACCCTAGGCGCAAGGGGTGGGCCTGGGGCGCACCAGCCCACTAAGGCTGGTTCCCCTCCCCACTTCAGCCCATGGGGCCCTCCGGGATGGGTGGCCCCACCCGGTGGACCCCCGGGACCCTTCCGGTGGTCCCGGTACAATACCGGTGACCCCCGAAACTCCCCCGATGGCCGAAACTGCAGTTCCTATATATAATTCTTCACCTCCGGACCATTCCAGAACTCCTCGTGACTTCCGGGATCTCATCCGGGACTTCGAACAACTTTCGGGTTACTGCATATTCATATCTCTACAACCCTAGCGTCACGGAACCTTAAGTGTGTAGACCTTACGGGTTCGGGAGACATGTAGACATTACCGAGATGGCTCTCCGATCAATAACCAACAGCGGGATCTGGATACCCATGTTGGCTCCCACATGCTCCTCGATGATCTCATTCGGATGAACCACGATGTCGAGGATTCAAGCAACCCCGTATACAATTCCCTTTGTCAATCGGTACGTTACTTGCCCGAGATCTGATCGTTGGTATCCCAATACCTCGTTCAATCTCATTACCGGAAAGTCACTTTACTCGTACCGTAATGCATGATCCCGTGACCAGACACTTGGTCACTCTGAGCTCATTATGATGATGCATTACCGAGTGGGCCCAGTGATACCTCTCCGTCATACAGAGTGACAAATCCCAGTCTTGATCCGTGTCAACCCAACAAACACTTTCGGAGATACCCGTAGTATACCTTTATAGTCACCCAGTTACGTTGTGACGTTTGGTATACCCAAAGCACTCCTACGGTATCCGGAAGTTACACGATCTCATGGTCTAAGGAAAGGATACTTGACATTGGAAAACTCTAGCAAACGAACTATACGATCTTGTGCTATGTTTAGGATTGGGTCTTGTCCATCACATCATTCTCCTAATGATGTGATCTCGTTATCAATGACATCCAATGTCCATAGTCAGGAAACCATGACTATCTGTTGATCAACGAGCTAGTCAACTAGAGGCTTACTAGGGACATGTTGGTGTCTATTATTCACACATGTATTACGATTTCCGGATAATACAATTATAGCATGAATAAAGACAATTATCATGAACAAGGAAATATAATAATAATGCTTTTATTATTGCCTCTAGGGCATATTTCCAAAAATACCCCTAATTATCAACATGATATGATTTGTGAGTAGTTACATTTGTTCCTGAGGACATGGGAGAAGTCTTGCATAAGTAGTCATGTGAATTTGGTATTCGTTCGATATTTTGATGAGATGTATGTTGTCTCTCCTCTAGTGGTGTCATGTGAACGTCGACTACATGACACTTCACCATTGTTTGGGCCTAGAGGAAGGCATTGGGAAGTAATAAGTAGATGATGGGTTGCTAGAGTGACAGAAGCTTAAACCCTAGTTTATGCGTTGCTTCGTAAGGGGCTGATTTGGATCCATATGTTTCATGCTATGGTTAGGTTTACCTTAATACTTCTTTTGTAGTTGCGGATGCTTGCAATAGGGGTTAATCATAAGTGGGATGCTTGTCCAAGTAGGCAGTACCCAAGCACCGGTCCACCCACATATCAAATTATCAAAGTACCGAACGCGAATCATATGAGCGTGATGAAAACTAGCTTGACGATAATTCCCATGTGTCCTCGGAGCGCTTTCCTTTATATAAGAGTTTGTCCAGGCTTGTCCTTTGCTACAAAAAGGATTGGGCCATCTTGCTGCACCTTATTTACTTTTATTACTTGTTACTCATTACAAATTACCTTATCACAAAACTATCTGTTACCGATAATTTCAGTGCTTGCAGAGAATACCTTGCTGAAAACCGCTTATCATTTCCTTCTGCTCCTCGTTGGGTTCGACACTCTTACTTATCGAAAAGTACGATAGATCCCCTACACTTGTGGGTCATCAAGACTCTTTTCTGGCGCCGTTGCCGGGGAGTGAAGCGCCTTTGGTAGGTGGAATTTGGTAAGGAAAAATTTATATAGTGTGCTGAAATTTACTGTCAACTTGTTACTATGGAACATAATCCTTTGAGGGGCTTGTTCGGGGTATCTTTCCCCGACCAGTAGAGCAAAGAGTTGCTCCTCAACCTAGAACCTACTGAAAATGTTTACTTTGAAATTCCTTCGGGTATGATAGAGAAACTGCTAGCTAATCCTTTCACAGGTGATGGAACATTACATCCCGATTTGCACCTAATCTATGTGGATGAAGTTTGTGGATTATTTAAGCCTTGCAGCACTACAAAAAAAATACACTTCCGTGATGATACGTGTTTGTCACAGTAGGTCATGTTTTCTGTCATGCATGTACATCCATGATGATTTTATGACAGAATCAAGATAGTCATATTTGTGGTGTCGTAGAAGTGTTCCATGACATTACCAAAATTATCATCACGGAAGTGTCCACTTCCATGACGAAAAATGGTCACAGAAGTGCTTTCGTCAAGGGTGACCGACACGTGGCATCCACCGTAACAGACACCGTTAAGCTATCGGGTCTGGTTTTGGATCCAATAACCCGTTAACAGCCCGGACCAATGGCGATTTTCCACGTGTAAAATCATCATTGGTTGGAGGAAACACGTGTCAGCTCCCCGTTGGCACAGGTGTCACTCATCCAATGGGCGAGATGCGCTTATGAAATGTTGACACTGTGGACCGGCCCAAAAGTGGCCCATAAAGTTTAAATGGGCCGGCCCAACTAAAGGCCCACAAGATTTTGCGGTCAATAATGGGCCGGCCCAGCAAAAGGCCCACGAGATTTTGTGGACCATAATGGGCCGGCCCAGCTAAAGGCCCACTAGATTTTGCGGGCCATAATGGGCCGGCCCAGCTAAAGGCTCACGGAGATTTTGCAGACCATAATGGGCCGGCCCAGCTAAAGGCCCACAAGATTTTGTGGACCATAATGGGCACGGCCCATAGCTAAGCGCCCCCGATATTTCGCCGACCATAATGGGCTGGCCCAGCTGAAGGCCCAAAAGATTTTGATGACACTAGTAGGCCTGACCCATTAACAGGCTGCCATGTTTTGGCCAAATGCCGGCCCATATTTGATCCGGTCCATTAACAGTCTGCCACGTTCAGGCCTAATAAAGGCCCATGTGAGATCCGGCCTGTTAAAAGGCTACCACATTCTAGGGCCAAATTACGGTCCAGATCAGGTCCGGCCCTTTGAGAGTCTTTGGGCTAAATTATGGCCCATATCAGATTCGACCCGTCAACTGGACGCTATGCTTTTGGGCCCACTTGATAAAGGCCATTTAGTAATTCGGCCTGATATTAGTTTCGGCCTGTTAAAGGCTCGTTTAACATTTCGGCCCTATATATATTTTAGCATGTTAAAAGCCCATCATATAGTTGGGCCTAACTACGGCCCGTTTGCATCCGGCCTGCTCACAGACGATAATCTGATTGGGCCAAACAAGGACCGAGACAATTTTGGCCTTATTATAAGCCCATGATTTGATTGGCACAATCATGGGCCGGGGTCTATTTCGGCCTGTTGCCGGCCCTTGAGCTGTTCGAGCACTTTCCAGGCCCAACCTACTTTTCAGCCTCCTAAAAGCCCATTGAGTTTTCTGGGAAAATTGGGCGGCTTTACTCGTACCTATTAAAGGCCCGAATCTACTAGTGGTCCAGTTTACATTTAGGCCTAAATAGGACCAAGATGACGGGGCCCATGATGCGGATCATACATAGTGATTTGCATGACGACCCGATTATGTACCGTAATTTTACGGTTTGGCCGGTTTACTGCGAAGACAGGATATATATACAGTAAAATAACTGCAGCATCGTGAATAAGAAAAAACCTAGACTATACAATAAAGAAATTACGGCATATTACATCCACTGGGCATCAAAGTTCGCCACTATGATAATAAAGCACAAGCAGACAGCAGATTACATACACTGGGCATCAAAGATCGCCACCAGTGCAAATTAAACACGCCGACAAAATAATATACAAAACCGACAGCACTTCAATAGAGTTCAAGAAAGGTTAGCCCTGCTCGGGAGCTGCAGCGCAAGCAGCTGAGCAAGCTGATGAGACTGCACTTGTTTGACACTTATATCCTCCTCACTCTGAAAGATAAAC
>NC_053022.1:409056479-409078074 GCF_003073215.2 Triticum urartu | reverse complement strand
CTATGGCTTGCACCTCGTGCACCCCTTCACAGGAGTTGCAGAGCTCGGCCCAACGCGTGAGGTAATCGCGAGCGGACTCGGCGGGGCCTTGTACGCAGAAGGAGAGCTGTCTGGGCTTGGGAGCCCGCTTGTAGGTGCTGGTGAAGTTGCGGACGAAGGCTTCTGTGAAATCTAGCCAACTGTTGATGCTGCGCGGCTTGAGGCTGTTGAGCCAGGTCCGCACCGTGCCTTGCAGCATGAGGGGCTTGTACTTCATGGCAACGCGCCGGTTGCCGTTGGCTATGCTAACCGCCGTGGAGTAGTCGATCAACCAATCTTCCGGCTTCACGGAGCCGTTGTACTTGGGCATGTCTCTTGGGAGCGAGAACCCTTTGGGAAAGGGCTCGTCGCGGATGCGGGGGCCGAAACAAGGCGGGCCGACATCGTCTTCTTCTTCCAACGCCAGGGATCGCGCCAGGCGATCGATCCGATGGCGGGCGTCGTTCTCGCCGATTCCTTCGCGGCGGCCTAGCCCGCCGCTGAGAGTCGGGTGCGCCACTGGCGGCGGGGCGGGATATCTCTCTCCACGGGGCGGAAGCGGAGGCGGGTCGCCCCGCCATTCCATGGCTCGGGGATGACCGTCCGCGTCTCGCTCGATGGAGATCCGGGTCCGGCTGCGGCTGGCAGCCGGCTCCTTCTCGCGTCGCGCGCGGGTATTGCTCGTAGTCGGTGTCCGGGACGTCGCGCCGTGTTCTCGGTGCGGGGGAGGGCTTTCCGCGCGGCGTCGGCTTCGTGTCGCTGCGCGGCTGCATCAATCAATTGCTGGATGCGCCGGGTCATGTGGGGGAGGTCTTCGGCCTCCAGGCCGTCCAGCTCGTCTACGGCCGCCTGGGCGGCACGCAAGTTCTCGAGCGGAGTGGCATAGACCGGGCGGTCGACTCCCAGCGTGTCGGCGATGACGGCGCCGCGTCGCTTGACAAGGCCGGCCCGGCTCGGCCCGCCCGGGGCCGGCGTGCCGAAGGCGGCGCGGTCAGCTTCGCGCTGATAGGCCTCAGTGAGGCGTCTTACGAAAGCCAGCCTCCGGCCCTCTGCGAGGAGGGCGAGGCGGCGTGCCTCCAGTGCTTCGTCGTCGGCGTCAGCCGGGAGGGGAGCGGACAAGTCGTGGGCCGCCGTGCACGAGGCGTCGCGGGCGCTCTCGTCGGCCAGGCCGCCGTGACCGACAACCATTACTTCGGTGGTGACAGCATCGCGGCCGTCGGCTCGAGGAAGCGGGTCGTTGTAGATTGTGACGTTGGTGGGGAAGGTGTCGTAGGAGGCCGTGTCGGAGTCGACAGGCATCGGGTCGGTGGAGCCAACCGACTCCAGGTCCGCAGCGGGCTCGCTGGAGACATGGAGCTGGCTGAGAAGGTTGGCGAGGTGGTCGGTGCCCGCATCGGAGGCGACCTCGTCGGAGATGAGAGTTTCGTCGAGGAGATCGGCGAGGCCGCTTGCCGCGCAGACGCTGCTGACGCCTTGCAGCGCGTCGTGGCAAGCGCCATCAGGCATGCCGGGCTGGCTACGCTCGCGGGGGAGGAATAAGGTTCCCGTCCAGAATAGGTCTCCGGACGACGGTGCACCTGGCCCCACGGTGGGCGCCAAATGTCGGGTGGTAGGTGCGACATATGCCAATGGGTGGCTTATCAATGTGGGAGCCAGTAAGACATCGCCGGTGCCTGGAAACGGGATAAGGCGAAGACATGCACGCCGGCGGATCTTACCCAGCTTCAGGGCTCTCCGTGGAGATAACACCCCTACTGCTGCTCTGCGGGGTCTCCGCATGTTCACTAGATGAATCGAGTAGCAATACAACGCTCCTTGAGCTGTTTGGTGGAAGAGGAAGAAGGGCACGGCTAGCCTGCTTCTTCTCCTTGTGTGATGTCTAGGACTAGCAGGGGGTCCAACCCTTTGCATGGGTGATCCGGGGGGTTTATATAGGCCTACCCCCCGGGGGTACAATGGTAATCCGACTGGGCGCGGGGCCCAGCCGTCTGTGACTGCGCTCGCCGGCTTCTGCACCGGCTGCTGGGGCCCGCCGACTGGTGGGTCCCGCCGGCTGCCGGCCCCTTGGTCGACAGGCAGGCCCCACTGTCCAGGGCCTGGTCGGCGGCAGGTTACTGTGGCTCCATCTTGTTGACGTGAGCTTCATCGTGGTAAGCGTGGCTACAGTACCGCCGCCTGTCAGGCGATCGCTGTAGCCTTACCGCATCTCGTCTCCTTAATGGGGTGTCTTCTTCGAGGCAGGCGGCAAACCGACTGCGGGGAGTCGGTTCTGTCTTGGGCTGACTGGTTGGTGGCGTGGTCGCCTTCGGGCGTCTCTCTGCTCAAAGGGGCCCACTGCCTGTGGGCCACGCTGGCGGCCCGTTGTGGGTGATGCCAGGGTCAATATGGCAACAATGCCGCGCCGGACGGGTCGTGCCTACCCCGTACGGCGCACTGTGCCAGGCGTGCTCCGGGATTCGGGGGTGACAGGCTTTACTGTAGCCACGCCCCGTCGCACCGCCGTTAGGTGGGTGCAAACTTTTGTGGGTACGGTCTTGACCGCTTTATGGGAAGCCGGCTTCTTGGAGTCGGCCTCCTCATGGCCGGCTTCTTGGAGTCGGCCTTCTCATGAGGGCTAAAGTCGGACCGCCTTCCGAAAGCCGGCCTGGGTTGCAGCCAGCGAGGGGAAGGCGGCCCCATGTCTTGGATTCTTGAGAGCCGGGCGGGCTCGTAGCTTTTTCAGAAGGGCCAGGGGAAGTCGGCCAGGCTACCCATGGCTATTTACTCCGACAACGAACGAGTCCAGATCGATCCCATCAGCGATCCGAGTAGCGGCAGCAATGAACGTCTCCATGAAGGACTGGAAGTCGTGCTTTTTGGTGTTAGCGACTTTGATCGCAGCCAGCTTGTCTTCACGAGCCTCCTTGCAATGGACTCGCACCAGGGACATCGCCACATCAGCACCACACCGGGCGGAGGATTTCTTCCATTCTTGCACTCGGTCAGGGATCTCGTTCAGTCGAGTCATCAGAGATTCCAGATCATTCTGAAGCGTCGCCCCGGCCAAAGCGTCGAGTCGATTCGAGAGACAACCTCCTTCAGGCGTGCG
This sequence comes from Triticum urartu, assembly GCF_003073215.2. NCBI lineage: Eukaryota > Viridiplantae > Streptophyta > Magnoliopsida > Poales > Poaceae > Triticum > Triticum urartu. The sequence continues at coordinate 409,074,968 of NC_053022.1, read as the reverse complement.
AGGTAGCTTGTGGCGCTGGCGATACGGGACTCCAGTCGGAGCACGTTCATCACAGTTTCGTCGCAGACCAGGGAAGCGATAGGGTCCAGACCTGTCTCGACCCTTCCAGTTTCTTCGTCAAAGTCTTGACAAAGTTCTGCAGCGAAAAGTCAGTTCAATCAACCAAGCAAAATCCGATGGCAAGCATCAACACAGTTGGATTAAAAGAAATACCTCCCAGCACGAGAAAGCTTCTTGGCGAGGGTCCTCAGATAAGCTTCTGTGTCGTTGCTCTTGCGGATCGCAGACTCCAACTTTTCGTTCAGGACGACCTTATCCTTCTTCAGGCTGGTCACTTCGCGGTTAGCTTCATTAAGACAAGATGTCAGTCTAGTCACCTCTCCTTCAAGCGTTCCGACTGAAGCAAGCTTCTTGTCTGCGAGAATGGTTTTGTCTTGGGCTGCTTTTTGCGCGGCGGCGAGGTTCGAGTCCTTCTTGTCCAGAGCCAACTTCATTTTCTCTACAAAAGAAATAATCGAATCAAAAGAGAGATCAAAGAGATATATTGAAGTTCAGTCGGCAATCAGTCACCTTCCATACCAGCGGCCTCGTCTTGATCTTTTTTCAGATTTTTCTGAGCCAATTCCAAGTCTAAGTTGAGTTGCCTCTGCTTCTCTTCGAGTTCGGCAAACTTGGAGATAAGAGTACAAGACTTCTACAGGAGGCAAGAGACAGATCAATCGATAGGTTCGAAGGCAGTTCATTTTCGAGTGAATAAAACCTAAAGAAGTGGGCAACAAGCTGTTCAGACCCCAGTCGACTGCCAGCAGTCGACCGCGGTCTCGGGGACTACACCGAGTGGGTGCACTTGGCGTGCCCCCACCGGTTCTGATCCCACTCGACCGGCCCGCCGGAGTCAAGTGCAAGGAGTAAAAAAAGAGAGAGAAAGAACAATTGTGTCGTAAAGAAAGAAGAACTCAGACCATAGTCGACTGCCAGTAGTCGACCGCGGTCTCGGGGACTACACCCAGTGGGTGCACTTGGCGTGCCCCCACCGGTTCTGATCCCACTCGCCCAGACCGAGTGGAAGAGCGAAACTACCAAAAACGACAGCAACACCGAGTGGGTGCTCTAATTCAACGCGAACAACATGAGATTGTGCAGAAGAAGATTTTTCAAGAACGAAAACAGTCGGAAAGTCTACTCACCTGGACATTGGCCCGAAGGGCGGCACTAGCATCGTAGGCAGCCTGACTGCTCTCGTGCACTATCTTCACCTGCTCCATCATCATATCAGCCTGTCGGATGGCTTCCGCAGCCGCTTCCGACTGGTTGTCTAGGACGGGGTAGCTGGTGAAAAAATGTGCAGACGACCCAGGTGCGGCTGCTTGAGGCTCCGTGGTGTGGAGTTGGATAGTTGAAGGAACCACAGGCGCGGTCGACCGCGTGGGATGCCCACTCGGCAAGGGTGCAGCGAACGTCACAGTGGCCCTGCCCGCATCTTCAGCTTGACAGAAGGGAGGCGTTGCAGTTGGTTCTTGCCGAGCCACCCTGCCAGCTGTTACCTTCTTGCTCTTCCTAGGCTTAGGAGCCACATCTTCGTCATCGTCCAGAAGGTCAATGATGTTGGGTGGAGCTGCAAGACAGAACATTCGACCCCAAATGAACCACTCGACCCTAAAAGGATCAAGAATCGAAATCGCAAGAGTTCATACCTGGGTTAGAGGTTACCGCATCCTCCATTTCCTCGTCCTGGTACTGGTATGAAGAGGTCCCTGACGTAGCAGCACTGCAAAGGCCCACATTCAATCAGTTACACCCAGTTAATCGAATCCACATAAAGGACAAGTCAGATCGTTATCCGGAGATAGTAGGAACGGTCACTTTGATCCGAGGCGAAGCTTTGGGCGGTTTGGAAGAGATGGCTTTCGGCACTTTCGGCGCTGGAAGTGGCACGACCTTGGAGTGCTTTGGAGGCTTCTCAGTCGGCGTCGGGGAAGACGTCCTGGGGTGCTTCGAGGATTGCCCGATCGGCGCAGCCACCAAGTCCGGAGCGCGTGCCGGGTCATGAGTGTGCTTAGACCTCCTCTCCCTGCGAGGAGGCGAGTCGACTTCTTCCTCATCGGTCGACTCATCGCTCTCCTCGTCCTCCTCGACTTCCGAATGCTCCTCGCCGCTCTCGCCCCCGCTCCCTTCTTCTTCAGCGCCAGGGTCCTGCACTCCGTTGGGCATCGAGTACATTTCAGTGAGGGCCTAAAAGGATAACAATCAAAAGACATTCAGTCGACCACAAACGGGACATCACATGGTGAATCGGAAAGATACTTGATAAAACAGAAATATACCTGCTCCGGCTGGCGCGAGTTGTCGAATGGAACCACCCTCCTGGATCCTTGAGGGTTGTCTTTGTTGCCAGTGATTCCCATCAACCAGCTCTCCAAGATATCCTCACTAACCTCCTCCGGGTGGATCCGAGTGGTATCCTCGAGCCCAGAGTACATCCACATCGGATGATCGCGCGCCTGAAGAGGTTGGATGCGTCGACCGAGAAAGACCTCCAGTAGATCCATCCCGGTCACTCCGTCGCGGACAAGCTGACGACCTGTTCAACCAGCTCCTTGACCTGCGCCTTCTCTTCTGGAACTACCTTCAAGGGAGCAGGCTTCTCCACTCGAGCCAAGGAAAAAGGAGGATGTCCAGTCAACTGGCCAGGGGTTGGCTGATCCTTGCAGTAAAACCAAGTCGACTGCCAGCCCCGGACCGAGTCAGGAAGGATCATCGCTGGGAAAGTACTTTTGCTCCTCATCTGCATCCCCAGACCACCGCACATCTGGATCACCCGCGTCCTCTCGTCACTCGACTTGGCCTTTTTGACCGATTGGGAACGGCAAGTGAAGATGTGTTTGAAAAGCCCCCAGTGCAGTCGACATCCCAAAAAGTTTTCGCACATGGACACGAAAGCGGCCAGATAGACTATGGTGTTCGGAGTGAAATGGTGGAGCTGAGCCCCAAAGAAGTTCAAAAAACCCCGGAAGAAAGGGTGGGGAGGCAGTGAGAATCCGCGATCTACGTGGGTTGCTAGGAGGACACACTCACCCTCTCTGGGCTGCGGCTCAGTTTTGTCCCCCGGGAGCCGGGCCGACTTGTGGGGGATCAATCCCCCCTCCACCAGGTCGTCGAGGTCGTCCTGCGTGATTGCCGAGCGGATCCAGTCGCCCTGGATCCAGCCCGCCGGCAGGCCGGACCTCGATGAGGATCCGCCTCGGCTGGTCCGCTTGCCCTTCGCCTTCGCGGTCGCCTTCTTCGCGCGTTCCAGCGCCGCCGTCTTATCCTTCCCCATGGTGGCGGATCAAGCTCGAGCGGAGGTCCGGCGACGAGGCGGAAGTGAGAGTGGCGGAGAGATCGGGAGAAAGAGAAGAGAGAATGGGAGCGTGCGGAGCAGAGGCCTGGCTCGAGACCTTTTATAAGGCCTTCCACCGAGTGGCTGACTGGTGGACCCAAGCGATCTAAACAAATCCCGCAATAGTCGCGCGCGCAGTACGTGGCGAAAAAGGTGGCGCGGGAATCGAGGAGACTTGCCTAATCCGTCCCGATAACCTCGGTTCCTCCCGTCTGGCGCACTTCCCAAAATTTGAATCCCGCGAGATCCGCGGAGAGCAGAACAACCTGTCAGACTGAAGACAAACACCATCTACATCATCATTCGGAATTCCACCATGAAAGTTCACTCGACAACAACCAAGAAAGGACCAGGCGACGTGAGAGCATATGTAGTCGTGACATGTCATCTCTCCTCACATACGACTCACGTTGGTCGTCATGGATCAAAGTGACCACTATATTCATTAGCTGGCGTCCAAAAGAGTGCGGAGTCAGTATAGTGTCTCTCTACGCAGCCTCCTCTTACCAACCCTGTCCTCTGATCATCTGGCTGGTGAGCTTACTCAGTCAGAACTATCATACCGTATGTAGGTCAATGGTACACTACCAGCACTTTCCGTTTCCACCATACGTCCCTCCAACGTTGATTTCATTGCTGGTTTATGCTCAATAGTAAGTTTTGAATAGTAAAGCCAGCCGCGGCAATATGATGAGAATCACTCCCTGACGACCCATCCACTACGACCGGCGGAGATGCGCTCACTCGACACCCTTGACTAGTAGTCATATTGTAGTTCGCCACCCGATCATCCAGACGCGGCACGATTGAGGAACCCTCACATCTCCTGCCAACGGTTAGGATTAAACCATTAGAATTATGAGCAAGTATGTCGCTGTTTATATCGACGTTTAATCTACTGTAGCACTCGGCGCACTGATTCGTGCACCCTAGCAGCTATGCTGCGATGCGGCTGGCCGTACGCCTTTCCTTTATGAGCATTGAACCCTGAGTAACGGAGGGGAGCTGGGGTCCTGGCGCACTCTATATAAGCCACCCCCTCCTCTTGGACAAGGGTTCAAACTTTTTTGTAAACTCACACACACATATAATCCAGTCGACCGCCTCAGGGCACCGAGATGTAGGGCTGTTACTTCCTCCGAGAAGGGCCTGAACTCATAAAACTCGTGTGTACAACTACTCCATAGCTAGGATCTTGCCTCCTCATACCTACCCCCCATTCTACTGTCAATCTTAGATCCACGACACCTGACACGGCTTAGATTCATCTCTTTGGCCACCTTTAGGCCATGAAGCAAGGCCTCATATTCGGGTGCATTGTTAGTACAGGGAAAGATCAGCCTTAAAACATAACAAAACTTATCAGCGCGTGGGGAAATCAAAATAACTCTAGCCCTCGAGCCTTCCAATTGGCTGGACCCTTCAAAATGAATAGTCCAATACATATTGTTAGGCTTCTCCTCAGGCATCTGCAACTCTGTCCAGTCATTGTGAAATCCACAACAGCTTAAGACATGATAGTTGTCCTTGGCATATATTTCAAACCATGGGGTCCAAGCTCAATGGCCCACTTGCCACTCGGCCTGTGGCCTCTCTATTTTGAATAATACCTCCCAAGGGAGCAGAACTGACCACAGTAATGGGATGACCAAGAAAATAATGTTTCAACTTGCGACTAGCCATGAACACCCCATATACTAGCTTCTGCCAATGCGGGTATCGCTATTTAGACTCAATTAAGACCTCACTAACATAATAAGCCGGCCTTTGGACTGGATATTCCTTACCCGGCTCTTTTCTTTCCACTACAACCGCCACGCTGATGGCTCTACTGTTAGCGGCCACATATAAGAGCAAAGGCTCCTTCTCAACAGGAGTTGCAAGAACCGGCGGCTCAGCCAACTGCTTCTTAAGCGCTTCAAATACCTCATTAGCAGCATCACTCCAAACAAAATGATATGTTTACTTCCACTAGTAGAAAAAGGACCTAACGTGAGACACATTAGTCCTGGTACTAATGGTACCATTAGTGCCGGTTCGAACGGCTATGCATTAATGCTGGTTCGTGTTGAACCTTTAGTACCGGTTCGTGCCACGGACTGGTACTAAAGGGGTGGTGGCAGGCTGGCGTCAGGCCGGGGCCGCACGATCACCTTTAGTACCGGTTCATGGCACAAATCGGTACTAAAGGGCTATCCTTTAGTACCGGTTCGTGCCACGAACCGGGACTAAAGGGGTCTGACCTATAGTCCCGGTTGGAGACACAAACCGGGACTATAGGGCAATTTCCAAACTCTACCCCTCCCCGTGTATCGCCATTTTCAGTTTAGAAAAAATCAAAAGAAAATGATAAAAACTTCAAAAAATAAAATCCTTCGAGAGGTAGTTATATTACTACATCTACTAGTTAGGAAAATTTGAAAACTTAAATTTTGACATGGTTGTCAAAAAGTGTAGTGAAAATGTAAAACGGCTATAACTTTTGCATACGATGTCGAAAAGCATGTATAACATATCAAAAAATTCAGCATGAAAATCCGCATCCAATTTTGACAGCCTACGACATGTTTGCATTTTTTTTAGAATCCTCAAACTCCAAAAGGAAAAAAAGATATGCTCAAATTTTAGTTTTGAAAATTTTGGTTAAATTTGGTCAAACTATGGTCAAACTACTTATTCAAGAAGTATTAATGTTACTACATAATTATTCAAAAATATTAGTGTTACTAAATAATTATTTCAATTTTTTGAATTTTGGTCAAATTTGGTCAAACTATGGTCAAACTTATTCAAGAAATATTAGTGTTGCTAAATAATTACTGTTTTTTTAAATAATAGTTTCAAACTGAAACGGTGAAACTTGTGACCTAATGCTCAAGGTAAACTGCTGAGGGTTAATAGGATTGACAACTTACATTTGTCAGGAAAACAACAAGTGCAGACTTGGAAAGTAGGGGGAATAGAACTCCGAAGTTAAGCGTGCTCAGGCTGGGGGAGTGAGAGGATGGGTGATCGACCGGGAAGTTTGACGATTTGGAATGAGTGATCCACACTTGAGCAGTTAAGAGGGCTGATTAGCGACTAAATCATCAAATAATTCAGAAAATCGAAAAAAATCAATTTTTTCAAAAATTTCAAAAAAAGTTAAAAAAGAATTAAAAAATACTTTTAGTACCGGTTCGTAACACCAACCGGTACTAAAGGTCCCCCATACCACGACGCAAGATCACGCCACGTGGTGGGCCTTTAGTGGCGGTTCGTGCCGAACAGGTACTAAAGGGGGGTCTTTAGTCTCCACTCTTTAGTGCCGGTTGCAGAACCTGGTACAAAGGAATAGCCTTCTCTCCCAGGCGGCTTATAAACCAGCTTAAAGCTGCAATATGACCTGCCAAATGCTGGACATCATTGACGTACGCCGGCTTAGCCAACGAAGTGATAGCCTTGATTTTCTCCGGGTTAGCTTCAATACCTCTCTCAAAGACCAAAAGACCCATGAGCTTGCCTGCAGGCACACCAAAAATGCATTTGGCCGGGTTAAGCATCATTTTATAGGCCCGGAGATTATCAAAGGTCTCTTTCAGATCATCCAACAGAATATCCCTCTTTCTAGACGTCACAATAATATCATCCACATAAGCATGAACATTATGTTCAATCTGATTATGGAAACCATTCTGGACACAATGCGGATAAGTCGCCTAGGAACTCTTGAGCCCAAAAGGCATAGACACACAACAGAAAGCTCTAAAAGGTGTGACGAAAGCCGTCTTCTCTTGGTCTTTAACTGCCATTGATATGTCTCCAACGTATCTACTTTTCCAAACACTTTTGCCTTGTTTTGGACTCTAACTTGCATGATTTGGATGGAACTAACCCGGACAACTATTTTCAGCAGAATTACCATGGTGTTATTTATGTGCAGGAGCAAAACGTTCTCGGAATGACCTGAAACTTCACAGAGCCACTTTTCAGAAAATAAGAAAAATACCTGCAAAGATGAAGGCCAGGGGGCCCACCACTGCCATGAGGGTGGGGCGCGACCCCTACCTCGTGGGCCCCCTGTTGCCTTCCTGACTCCAACTCCAACTCCATATATTGAGTTTCGGGGACAAAAAAATCGGAGAGAAGAATCATCGCGTTTTACGATACGAGCCGCCGCCAAGCCCTAAAACCTCTCGGGAGGGCTGATCTGGAGTCCGTCCGGAGGCTCCAGAGAGGGCAATCCGTCGCCATCGTCATCATCAACCATCCTCCATCACCAATTTCATGATGCTCACCGCCGTGCGTGAGTAATTCCATCATAGGCTTGCTGGACGGTGATGGGTGGATGGCATCTATCATGTAATCGAGTTAGTTTTGTTAGGGTTTGATCCCTAGTGTCCACTATGTTCTGAGATTGATGTTGCTATGACTTTGCTATGCTTAATGCTTGTCACTAGGGCCCGAGTGCCATGATTTCAGATATGAACCTATTATGTTTTCATCAATATACGAGTGTTCTTGATCCTATCTTGCAAGTCTATAGTCACCTATTATGTGTTATGATCCATTAACCCCGAAGTGACAATAATCGGGATACTTACCGGTGATGATCATAGTTTGAGGAGTTAATGTATTCACTATGTGTTAATGCTTTGTTCCGGTTCTCTATTAAAAGGAGGCCTTAATATCCCTTAGTTCTGTAAGGACCCCGCTCCCACGGGAGGGTAGGACAAAAGATGTCATGCAAGTTCTTTTTCATAAGCACCTATAACTATGTTTGGAATACATGCCTACATTATATCAATGAACTGGAGCTAGTTCTGTGTCACCCTAGGTTATGACTGTTACATGATGAACCGCATCCAACATAATTCTCTACCACCGATCCATTGCCTACGAGCTTTCCATATATTGTTCTTCACTTATTTACTTTCCCGTTGCTATTGCTATCATCAGTAAAAAATACCAAAAACATTCCTTTTACTATTGTTACCTTTTGCTACCATTACCACTACTATCATATTACTTTGCTACTAAATACTTTGCTGCAGATATTAAGTTTCCAGGTGTGGTTGAATTGACAACTCAGCTGCTAATACTTGAGAGTATTCTTTGGCTCCCCTTGTGCCGAATCAATAAATTTGGGTTGAATACTTTACCCTCGAAAACTATTGCGATCCCCCATACCTGTGGGTTATCAAGACTATTTCCTGGCGCCGTTGCCGTGGAGCATAGCTCTATTCTTTGATTCACTTGGGATATATATCTGCTTATCATTATGAAGAACTTGAAAGATCCAAGAACCAAGATTTATCCCTCAATTATGAGGGGAGGTAAGGAACTGCCATCTAGCTCTGCACTTAATTCACCTTCTGTTATGAGTAAATTTGCGACGCCTACACCTGCTTCTCCTATTTGTTCTGATATGTCGCATGTTATTGATGATGCCACTTCTGCTATGCATGATACTTATGATGAAACTACCTCTATGCCTGATACTACTGTGCCACTTAGTGATTTTCTTGATGTCGGTGTACTAGAGTAGGGGTACCCTAGTATCCCGAACTTGTGCACGGGCAGTCGCAGCATCCCGCGGCAAGGCTTGCCGGGTGACCGCCAAGGTCCTCCGTGGTTCCTTTGGAGCCATTCAAGAACAAAGTGTCCAAGCTAAGAAGACAAGACCCCGGCAAGAGGAGCTTGCCGGGAAGGCTAACAAAAGCATCCCAAGACCCCGGCAAGAGGAGCTTGCCGGGAAGGCCACCCAAGGCAGTTCAAGGAACTTGCCGCGGCGCACCACGCGTCCCGGCAAGGCCCGGTGAGCGACAAGCTCCCGGACGCGACAAGACAACGACCGCGGCAAGGCACTTGCCGCGCAAGCCACCTCCCTGGGCCCGCGCTCCAGCACATCCACCAACGTGTCGCTCTGGGGCCCTTCCAGGCGCACGTGGCGGGAGGCTGTGCAGCTAGCGGCGTGCGGTGGCAAGCGGCGCTGACAAGATCGCCATCGTGGCGAACGGTGGCGTCCCTGGCGGTCCTTTTTTGCACTGTTTAGGCGACACAGACGGGCATTTAAGGCCCTTGTCCCATGCCGTCAGGGTTAGGTATGATACACTGTAGCAGGTAGCTGTGCCTACCACAGCACCTTTCCATTTTTGCCCTTTACCTCCGTTGCCACCTGTCGGTGACCCCTTGAGCATATAAAAGGAGGCCCGTGTGCAACGTAGAGGGGGGTTAGCTAGCCCGAACACTCACGCTCGGTCTTGCTAGCTGCTGGTGTGTACTGTAGCACCCCGCGCTCCCGAGCAAGAAATCAATACAAACCACAAAGTAGGAGTAGGGTTTTACGCATCCGTGCGGCCCGAACCTGGGTAAATCGCTCACGTGCACCGCCTCGATTTGCTCTTTGCACGACCTCCGCCCCCGCCGAACCGAAAGGGACCCGATCCGCCGGTCCCATAGGTGCCCATGGATCAGTGCCCCGGCATCTTTGGCGCGCCAGGTAGGGGGCGTCGAAGTTGTGTGAACCAGATCCGGCGTTCTCGCGAGCTAGATCTCCATCATCTTCATCAACATGCCGCCGAAGAAGAAGGTTTCGGAGGCAGCTGCTCCGTCCGCGCCGAACCCACCATCGCCGGAGCAAACGGCTGATGGGGCGGGCGCTGGCGGAAGAACGCGCGTTGACGAGGGAGCTCATGGTGCTGCCAGGTCCAAGGACAAGGCTGCGCTGCCCACCGGCGGCGTAGCCGGCTCCCACAACGACCGGGCGCACTCCAAGACCTCCGCGTCCGTACATGCACCGCGCCCGTCTCAGGAGGCGCGGGACCGGCAGCGTCATGGTACTCACGGTACCATGCGTTTGCTAGACCAAGATCGAGCTGGTGGATCTCGGAGGTGCACCATGACCAGATCCGGTTGTATTCGCGTAGAGCGAAGACTGAGCTCGGTGATCTGGGTAGCACGTCAGCCGACTCCATGCACGGTCCTCAGAACATATTCTGCCGTCGACAGAACCGTGAGTCGGGAGGAAGCCAAGAAGAGGACAAATTCGAGTATGTCACTGCGAATCGCGTGCTGTGAGGACTGGATGCTTCCGTATCTGAATTGTTAGAAAGTCCGAGCACTATCCTGCTCACGCACCGATCGACGCCTCACACACTCAACCCGCTCTACGTACTGCAGCAGAAAGCTGGCGCACTGTGAATCTTCTGCTAAATTGAATTGCAGAAGCTACGCTACAGCTAGAACTCCAGCTTACCCGTCCAAGAGCGAGACGCCGGTGAAACAATACGAGGACTATGGTAGGTGCCCTTCATGTTAGCTTCGTCTTGTCATCACGCCGCGAACGGCGACACTCACGGCAGCGAGACGTCTCAGCCGCAAGTCAGCCAGGCACGGCCGTGCACAAGACTGTGTGGTTGGAGACCTCTTGCACTCTCCACCGCGCAGAAGGTCTATAAGACGGTCTGCGATAGTACTCGGTTGCACGCAGGATTCCACTATTCGACGACTTTTTGCCGCTGACGCTCGACACTCGTCCTCCATGTCATATGAATACGCAGCTGTATGCTATCCTCCGGCGAATGAGAAGAGTGAAAGCGTGTCGAATGTTCAGCAGCCAATGTCTCTCCGTAGATACGAACAAAACACCACAGCAGCCAGTCACCTACATCCGATCAAACTCTGAGAGCGCCAGATGAGACGAACCAGCGTACCAGTAAGTTGATTCCTCATGAGCTGTGCGCTTTAGTCTGCGGTCGGCATTGCTATACAATCTAGACCAGCGCGACAGAGTGCGGCCTTCTGCTTGACGATTAGTGCAGTGCCCAGGGAGACGCTTGTTAAAGTCTATTCGACAGCTGGTGCCATACGCGGTAGGTAGTACAATCGATTTGGGGCATCCCTCCTCCCTCCGTGGCCTGCTTCGGTGGCTTTTTTTTATTACAGACCCAGTACGTGTAAACTCACAATCGCAGTGGTACGCCCAGACGAAGAATTCAAACCGAGTACGAGAAGTACGATGAAGCTCGCATCGCGCGGTTCCTCAGCATCGTACACCATCGCGTGCAGGTGCTTGGGCGGGACGACAATCCTTTCAACTCTTCCGTTGGTGCTCATAAGCCTAACGTCAGTCCTGCTCATGCACTGCCGACAACATCCAATCCTCCTGGCCGACCTATGCCATTCAGTTTTCGCGCCTTCAGCGCCACCGAGCTCAGCAAGAGAGAAGGTCGCTCATCTCTCCATCTCACGTCAATCAGATGGCTGACAAAAGATTGAAATACGCCAATCATCTGCTGCCTCTCCATAGTTCATATCAAGGAGTGAAGCTCGAATGTTGACTTAGTAGCGCAGTCCCAGTACGTCCAACTCGACAGACATTAGCTTAATTCAAAGTAATACTATCGCGATTTCTATAGAACGTTTCAAAAATCCGTTATGGATGTGTTAAGGAGGATTCAGTATGTGCTGCCAGACTTGAGCAAATACCACGTTCGTACAAAGAATAGTATATGCGTTACTAAGTCCTGTGTTGTGTTACGCTCAAGTAGTAGCTGAAGAGTAGCTGCGAGAGACTCGCCCGGAGAGAAGCCAGAGCAGAAGGATCTGACAGTAGAGGATGCTGCCCCGGAAAGAAGAACCGAGCGACGGAACAGGAGAAGAAAGGCAAAGGAGTGCTAGTCGTCGAGCAGTCCGGCAACGAAGGTGCGCCAAGCGGCCAAGTTGTAGCTCCTGGCAAGGAGTTGCGCGTGCGCCAACTGCCAGCGCTGTGGCGGTCGCTGACAAGCAGGATCGTCCGACAAAGCAGTATTGCTAGGTAACCGTAGCTGAGTCTACCGCACCAATGGTGCACTGATTCGATGTAATAGTCTGTTCAGAAGACTTATGCAAGTCAGACGAGTCGGCAGATTCGCACAGCTTGTCCACAGCAGAAGAGGCCTGAGCTGTCCGCCATGGCGCTCACGTGCCGTCGCAAGAAAAGAGCGATCGCGACCAAGAGGTGCTGAAGAATGCTTGAGATCTGCCAGAGAAATGCGAGACGACCGAGGCGACCGCGTGTTACATGATGTACTATCGCCAACTGAGCCTTGTTTCGCAAAAAGAGAAGTTTCCAACTTGCCGATTCCTCTATGCCACGGCAGAGAAGATAGGACCCTCCCTGGAGCTTGCGGCCGCGACAACGTATGAAGACGACGACGCGAAGACATGAGATTGAGGTCCGAGACCAATGAAGCAGTATTGATTCGAATCTACTATGCCCAGCATGCGTCTTGTAGCTACGCGGTTCCTCTCGCACATTGAATATGCCGTCCAACATCGATAGCGAGCTGAATGGCAGGGCTCCGAGCAGTGCAGCGGCGAGTCAACGGGTACTCCGCGGGCTAGCGCCTGAACGCCGCCCTCCGACGGGCGCATCCCGCCTGCAAACTTCTTGAAAGGGTCCAGCCCTCTATACTACTCTCGCCTTGCCAAGTAGCGAAGACGACCTTACCTCGCACAACCTGTCTGAGTGACGCCCCGAGCGCTACGTGTTGCTATGGATTTTCGTGTGCTAGTTGACGAATCTTATGCCGGGCAACTCAAGTGTCACAAGCATGCTAGTGTTGACGGGCGCGCTCGGCTCTGACGCGATTCTTCTGCCGACCTGTACTCCAAAACTCCAGTAACAGAAATACTCACAGAAATCCGAGCGAAAAAGCTTGAAGAAGAATCCGCAGAGATATTCCAAGGAAGATCGATCTCACGAAGGAGACTAAGCCGAAGAATTTGTACGCTACCCTCGCTGCTCGCCTGCGAGCGGACTTCGCAGCGGAAGCTCAGAGCTTCACCGAGCCTGACAGTTCGAACACCTCCTCTATCGCAAGTCGTCTAATATGTGCAGCTCATGCCTTACAGAGTGGACGAAACCTGGGTTTCAGGGCAGGTACGTATGATAACCCTACTTGACACCGCAAGTCTACAAGGACTATTGTGTTTCTGACTCTAATATATCTTTGGCATAATAGAGAGACCACATGATGTAACTGTGTATTATTTTAGCCAAAATTTGGAATAAACGTCTTTGTCGCGGAGTAACAGATCAAATTTCTGTACCAATGAGCGTGCCAGATTTGCAAGGATGCACATATATCAAAACGTGTCCCGCCAACCTGGCACGGTACCTGAGTCCCGGTGCTAGCCCACCACCTCTGAACCCCACAGGGAATACGTGCCGAGATCAGGCGCAGACATGCAGCAAGTCACCTTGCCGCTGAAGCTCCGGGGGAAGAAGACCAAGTCCGGCAAGAGTTCTGATGCCCACTCCGGCAAGCGCACCTCTTCGGAGTGCTGCGCTGCCGTCGAGGACGCACCATCGAGCTCCACCGGCAAGTGTAAGAAGACGATGGCAGCTCCGCCAGAGACGAAAAAGGTGTCCGCCAAGGAGGACGGCACTGGTGGTACCTTCACCATCAGTGCCACTCTCGACCCTAAATAGGAAAGCGCGCTCGTTGCTTTCCTGCGGGCAAATGTCGACGTGTTTGCGTGGCAACCGTCTGACATCCCCGGCGTTCCTAGGAAAGTGATTGAGCACCACCTTGCCGTTTTTCCTCATGCGCAGCCCGTCAAGCAGAAGGTCAGGAAGCAGGCAGTGGAGCACCAAGAGTTCATTGCAGAAGAAATCAAGAAACTGGAAGCAGCAGGCCTTGTCAGAGGAGTGCTCCATCCCACGTGGTTGGCCAATCCTGTACTCGTGCGCAAGGCGAATGGGAAATGGAGACTTTGTATCGATTTTACTGATGTTAACAAAGCCTGTCCCAAAGACCCATTTCCTTTGCCGCACATTGACCAGATTGTTGACTCCACAGCCGGATGTGATTTGCTTTCATTTCTTGACGCATACTCAGGATATCATCAGATCTTCATGGCAGAAGAAGATGAGGAGAAGACCGCATTTATTACTCCATGTGGCACGTATTTCTTTATACGGATGCCTTTCGGATTAAAAAATGCTGGTTCAACATTTGCAAGAGTAGTCCATGTCGCTCTTGAGCTGCAAATACACAGAAATGTGGAAGCATACATGGATGATATAGTGGTCAAAAGCAAGGACAGAGCAACCCTGATACAAGATTTAGACGAGACCTTTGCAAATCTGCACAAGATCAGCCTCAAGCTCAACCCAAAGAAGTGTGTGTTTGGAGTCCCCTCCGGCAAGCTTCTCGGGTTCTTTGTGTCTCAGCGGGGAATTGAAGCCAATCCCGACAAGATCAAGGCCATTGAGCAGATTGAAGCACCCAAGCGCGTCAAAGATGTACAAAGACTTGCCGGTTGCGTGGCTGCTCTTAGCAGGTTTATCTCTAGGTCTGCTGAGCGCGCCCTGCCCTTTTTCAAATTATTGAAAAAGGCAGGACCAATGAGATGGACTCCGGAAGCGGAGGCTGCACTGCAAGACTTAAAGAGATACCTGTCCTCCCCTCCAATACTTGTCGCACCTAAGCCACAAGAGAAGTTGCTGCTATATATAGCGGCAACCAATCAAGTGGTTAGTGTTGCATTAGTAGCAGAGAGGGAGGCAGATGACGAGCCCGCAACCACGGCAAGCACATCCAACGACAAGCAGGGCACTCCCCCGACAAGCTCTGGTCCCGACAAAGATGAACCTGCGCAGATGCACGGGGAGATACAGAAGAAAATGGTGCAGCGCCCGGTTTACTTTGTCAGCTCCCTTTTGCGGGGGGCTCGGTCAAGGTACTCTGGTGTGCAGAAATTGCTTTTCGGCCTTATCATGGCCTCGAGAAAGCTGCGCCATTACTTCCAAGCGCATGAGATCACAGTTGTCACTCGCTTTCCGCTGAAGAGGATACTGCAGAATCCAGAAGCGACAGGCAGGATTGTTGAGTGGGCACTGGAACTGTCAAGCTTTGGCCTCAAGTTTGAGAGCACTTCAACTATCCAGAGCAGAGCATTGGCAGAATTCATAGCAGAATGGACGCCAACACCAGATGAAGAAATTCCAGAAATGAGCATCCCCGACAAGGAACTAAGCAAAGAGTGGCTGATGTACTTTGATGGTGCCTTTTCACTGCAAGGCGGCGGCGCTGGTGTGCTGCTTGTCGCACCCACTGGAGAGCACCTCAAGTACGTAGTCCAGATGCACTTTCCCAAGGAGCAAGCAACAAACAATACTGCTGAGTATGAAGGCTTGCTTGCCGGTCTCAGGATCACGGCAGACCTTGGGATCAAGAAGCTCATTGTCAGGGGTGACTCACAGCTTGTCGTCCGCCAAGTAAACAAGAATTATCAGAGTCCATTGATGGAAGCTTACGTCGACGAAGTGAGAAAGCTAGAAGAACACTTTGACGGCCTGCAGATGGAGCATGTTCCAAGAGCTCAGAACGCCATTGCCGACGGCCTGTCAAAGTGTACCGCACTTAAGTTACCTGTGGAACCAGGGATCTTTGTGCTCAAGCTGACTCAGCCGTCCGTAACGCCATCAACTAGACAGAGCAAAAAGAGGAAGTTGATTTCTGGTGACTATTTGCCGGCAGAGCTCCCCGAAGCCGCCGCCAAGAAGGTCCCCAAGATCAACGCCAAGAGCGCTGAGGAGCAGTCTGCTCCGGCAAGCCCTAGGGTTTGCTCCGTTGAAGCAGAAGCTCCTGACAAGTTTTGCTCCGGCAAGCTTGCCGGGGAACGTCACGCTCCGGCAGAGCCGCAGTTTCTTGCCGTAGAAGCGGATGTTCCCGCAGCAGTCCTCAAGATCAACGCCAAGAGCGCTGAGGAGCAGTCTGCTCCGGCAAACCCCAGGGTTTGTTCCGTTGAAGCAGAAGCTCCCGGCAAGTTTTGCTCCGGCAAGCTTGCCGGGGAACATCACGCTCCGGCAGAGCCACAGGTTCTTGCCGTTGAAGCGGATGTTCCCACAGCAGCAGATTTGCCTTTAGTCCTTGTTGTCGAGCCACAAGCTCCAGCATGGGCGCAGCAGATTGTCCGTTTCCTTCAGACAGGAGAGCTTCCCGAAGAGCAAGAAGAAGCGGAAAGAGTAGCCCGGCAGTCAAGTATGTACCAGTTTGTCGACAAGACACTGTACAGAAGAAGACTCAACGGAGTGAAATTGAAGTGTATTCACCGGGAAGACGGACAGAAGCTGTTGGCAGAGATACATGGAGGCATATGTGGTCACCACATTGGCGCAAGAGCACTTGTCGGCAAAGCATTCCGGCAAGGTTTCTTCTGGCCAACAGCCCTCCAGGATGCAACTGCACAAGTAACCAAGTGTGAAGCGTGCCAGTTCCATTCCAAGCAGATACACCAGCCAGATCAAGCTCTCCAGACGATCCCTTTATCCTGGCCATTTTCGGTCTGGGGGCTCAACATCCTCGGCCCCTTTCCCCGAGCTGTCGGGGGCTTTGAGTACTTGTACGTTGCAATCGACAAGTTCACAAAGTGGCCGGAAGTGGAACCAGTGAGGAAGGTGATAGCACAGTCAGAAGTCAAGTTCTTCAGGTCGATTGGTTGCCGCTTCGGGATCCCTAACAGGATAATCACCGACATCGGTACACAATTTACGAGCCGCACCTTCATGCAGTACGTCCAAGATCTTAGCGCCAAGGTCTGCTTCGCTTCTGTTGCCCACCCGAGAAGCAACGGTCAAGCGGAGAGGGAAAATGCTGAAGTGCTGCGCGGGCTCAAGACCAGAACTTTCGACAGGCTGCACAAGTGCGGAAGAAACTGGATCGAGGAGCTGCCGGTGGTTCTTTGGTCGATCAGGACGACGCCAAATCGAGCCACTGGCCAGACACCTTTCGCTCTAGTCTATGGAGCAGAGGCAGTTATCCCCACGGAACTCGTATACGGGTCACCTCGAGTGCTCGCTTATGATGAGCTTGAGCAAGAGCAGCTGCGACAAGATGACGCGCTGCTCCTTGAGGAACACCGTCTTCAGGCTGCTGTGCGAGCTGCTCGCTACCAGCAAGCTTTGCGCCGCTACCATAGCCGCAAAGTTAACGCCAGAAGTCTCGAGGAAGGCGACCTTGTTCTTCGACGCGTTCAGTCCGCCAAGAATTCCAACAAGTTGACGCCGAAGTGGGAAGGCCCTTACCGGGTGAAACGAGTTACTAGGCCTGGCGCTGTCCGCCTTGAGACCGAAGATGGCATTCCGGTGAGCAACTCCTGGAACATTGAGCATCTTCGTAAGTTTTACCCGTAAGGCGCGGTTGTCGGAACCTGTTCCGGCAACCACCTTTTGTACAAGTCTTGCCGCTGTTGCATGTAATCCTTTGTACAAAGCAAGGCGCAGACCCCGTGCATAAGTAAAGCTCATGTGCTCCGCACATTCTGTCGATTTCATGCTTTCTATTTTTTGGCATATATGATCTGACACTTTGTGCAGCACCTACCCCACGGTAAGCAATAACGAGCCGTAAGGCTCCATATCTCTATTTTCTCTCCTTTCTTTTTTCTCAAGGAAAAGAAGGTTCCCTCGCCCACAAGTTTGCTGGGGGGGAAGGAGAAGATAGTGGTATGGACCAGGCGTCGCTCAAGAAAGTTTCGCCTTGCCGGGAAGCAAACAACAGAAAAGCTAAGTTGCCAAAGTTTGAGCAATCAAATTTTTTAAATTTTAGGTTATCTCCCTTGAACGACCACACTTTGTATGGAAAACCTGTGCGCGGAGGAACCAACTCGTAGCTAGTTGCGCCTTTACTTTGTTTCGAGTCCGCTCAACAACTTAAGCGAGCTGCTAGCGCCCTTACTTTGCTTCGAGTCCGCTCAGCAACTTAAGTGAGCCGCTAGCGCCCTTACTTTGTTTCGAGTTCGCTCAGCAACTTAAGTGAGCTGCAACTAGTTGCGACAAGGTTTCTTTCCGGTAGCGGCACCGCCAGCAGGCTGCTGACGTCCCGCACTCAGCACTCGCGGCCCAGGTGCCTGCACCGGCAAGTTCCCTAAAAGCGTAGGGTAAAAAGACATACAAAGGGAGGGATCAAGTAAAGGGAATAACATTGCAATCATTCCATAGAACAAAGCTATATTACAAAGATAGCTTGTCGCAGCTCTAATAGATTGTTTTCATGACATAATAAACAGCGACAAGGAAAGAAGAAATGGGCGGCCTAATCTACGCGATCGCCTTCGACCCTCTTGATCCCGCTCACCTT
>NC_053022.1:409043216-409055479 GCF_003073215.2 Triticum urartu | reverse complement strand
CGGATGGCCTTTGCCCGCGCCAAGACGCACTGGGCGAAGATGGATGCCAAGAAGCTGATGACCGAGGGGCTGCCTGAGGGCAAGGAGCACCGCCGCCCCATGTCGGATTTCGGGTTCCGGCAGACCCTTGAGGTTCAAACACTGGGGTGCGCGCGGAGATTTTGCCTCCTACCTTCCTGCACCCCTCCGCCATGCTAGGATCTAAAACTAAGGAAAGAACGACACAAGAGACACAGGGTTTATACTGGTTCGGGCCACCGTTGTGGTGTAATACCCTACTCCAGTGTGTGGTGTGGTGGATTGCCTCTTGGGCTGATGATGATGATGAATACAAGGAAGAACAGCCTCGCGAGGGTCTGTTCTTGGCTGGGGCGATGAACTGCTCGGAGGAGTTCAGTCTCCTTTCTCTCTCTCTCTCTGCTTCCTCCAACCGACCGAACCGGCCGACCCGACCGACCCCCTTGCTATGTGGGTGGCTGGTCCTATTTATAGAGGCCCTGGTCCTCTTCCCAAATATCGAGCGGGAAGGGAGGCAACATTGGCGGGCTAATTTGAAGGGGGACAACAAGTATCAGCTATCCTGACAAAAGTAGTCTTTGCCTGCGCAAAGCTCTGGTGATGACGCCGTCTTGGGCTCCACGGTGACCTCCATCTCGTAGTCCTCCTGGTCTTGGTCTTGTTGCACCGAAATGGCAACCTTTGCCTGATGCCTCGGTACCCCGCGGCTGCACTTGCCCCCTTTGCACCAAAGAGGAAAGGAGGACGCTGCGCGGCTGGCACCCGCCTGGCGCCCTGAGTCGTCATGGCTTGCGTCACGGGCACCTCATGAGGTACCCCTCCTTGATCTATCCGCCTCCTCGTGAGCCAGCCTGACGAGGCCGTGCCTGAGGAAGCTCCGCGTTGTCCGCCCCGCGAGGCTTGGCCCCTCGCGAGGGTCTTGGGTTTGTGTTGGTGAAGATGGGCCATGCTGGGCCCCCCTTTGAGCCATGTCGCAGGCCGCAGGCAGGCAAGTCTGGGGACCCCCGTTCCCAGAACGCCGACAGTAGCCCCCGGGCCCAAGGCGCGCCCAGACTTGGCCGTGCAGGGAGGCGAAAGGGCAAGAGTGAAGCGCCGCGGGCCCTAACAGCCTGCAGCCTTGTGCGCCGCGTGGCGGTTGATTGGACGTGGGCGTCTCCACTTCCCCATGGCGCCTCGGCAACTGCAGGGATTAGACAAGTCCCTGCATGCAAAGCGGGTCATGATTACCTACGATCGTGGGGGCCGTCGGTTGGCCCTCGCCAGCTATAAGTACTGATCGACGCGCGCCCTTCCAGTTTATCTCCCCTCGCTTCTCCTTCTTCTTCATGGCCCTATCGAGGAGGTTTTCGGCCGCGGAGAAGGGGAAGGCTTGCCAGGTTGGGCATGCCTCTCCTCCGCCCAAGCGCGGCCGAGGGCGCCCCCGCAAACATCCTGTGGCCACGACGGCAGCTTCCCGCGGCCGCGGAGACGCTTCCCAGCATGGTGGCAGGCGGATTGCTGCGACCGGGGGGTGCGCTCCGGCTGCGCGTCCCCCCATGCCGCGCTTCCGCGCTGCCGAGGTGCTGCCGGAGTTCGTCGTGTGGTCGGCGGAGCCGACTAGCACCCGGCTTCCTCTTCCTTGCTTCCTCCTTGGTGAACTCCCGGCCGGCGCCCCGGGCGGCCTCTGGCTTCAGGCCGACGGCTGCTGCAGCCGGGCCTCATGGGTTTCACTGGAGGTCTCCGCAGCCGGGAGCCTGGCCCTGGCCCGCGGTTGGCAGTCGTTTGCCCGCGCGCACAGCCTGGGCCATCGGTGCACCCTACACTTCAAGTTCGACGGTGATGCCACCCTCTACGTGAGGGTGTTTGGGGAAGATGGTCGCCGCGCAGGGTGTTGCCCCGAGGGTGACGACCGCGGCTGGGTACCCGGCTCCGGCGATGACGGAGAGGGCAGCGCTCGCGCGGCGGGCGGCGCTCAGGGTTCTTCAAGCTTCTCTGGTTCTTCTTCAGGCGGCGACTCTTCTAGCGGTGGCCGTGGTCAGCCTCCACGCCGTCGTATCTGCCTGGGAGGTGGTAGCGTGTCTGCCCACCGTCGCGCCCTGGTGAAGCGCGAGAGGGAGTCCGCCTGAGCTCCGGAGGCAGTTCGGGCTTCCCTGCGGGCCGGTGCGAGGCGAGCTGCACCAGATTTGTTCTTCCTTTTCCCTTTTTCCTCCGTAAAAAGGACAGTAGTGTGGAGCCCCGCGGGGGCGTGTATGGGTTATGGCTATTAATCATCATTTTGCTTTCTTTATCGTACCTTCCGGCTACGTGCCCACGCATGGATGGTTCCCGGCCCCAGCCGTGGGGGCGACCGACCCAGGCCCTGTGTCTGTGTCGTGGTGCCCGAGGGGCACGGACTGGAGGGGTGCTCCTGCGAGGGGCCCAGGTCGCGAACCCTTTGAATGACTAGGATAGGGACTCTCTCGAGGGCGCTCGGCTGCCCCCCTCGCGAGGCTTTGCACCAGAGAAATCAAGGCAGGAGAATGAAAGGTCGAAGAACCGCAAGCCAAAGACGCGACAACTTCAATAAAACTTCAAATGAGAAGGAACAAGCCAACTGCGGAAAGCAAATGAAAAGCCGCGTCCGGCACCTAATCTAGTCTTCGACGTCTTCTCACCGGCGCGGAGCTAAGTGCTGCCACTGGGGGTGGGAGGGAGCCCCAGGGCCTGAGGCCGGCACTCCTGAGACTCCGGGGCGTGTACAGCCCCAACTCATTATTACATGAGAGTGTCATGGGCGGTGAGCTTCACAGGCGTTGGCCTTCTTCACAGGCTTCGGGCCTTTTCCAAAACGCGATAGCTTCACAGGCACTCGCCTTGCTTCACAGGCTCTGGGCCTTTTCCAAAACGTGATAGCTTCACAGGCACTCGCCTTGCTTCACAGGCTCTGGGCCTTTTCCAAAACGCGCTTGCTTCACAGGCTCTGGGCCTTTTCCAAAACGCGATAGCTTCACAGGCACTCGCCTTGCTTCACAGGCTCTGGGCCTTTTTAGGGGTAGAACCTCCGGAGGTGCTGGATGTTCCATGCATTCTGGACCGGCACTCCCTCCTGAGTCTCCAAGCGCGCGGAGCCGGGCCTGGAAACATGAACAACCTTGAACGGGCCCTCCCACATGGGAGAGAGCTTGTGCAGTCCCTCCCTGGAGAGAACCCGCCTAAGCACGAGGTCTCCTACCTCAAGAGTCCTGGGGCGGATGTTGCGGCAGTGATATCGCCGCAGCGCTTGTCGGTACCTCGCCGCTTGCAGCGCGGCTTCTCGGCGACGTTCCTCCCCCAGCACGAGGTCCATCCCCCGCATGGCGTCCTGCTGCGCCTCGTCGAACGCCAGGACCCACGCAAAGCGACGTCTCACCTCGTGAGGGAGGACCGCTTCCGCTCCGTAGACCAAGAAGAACGGGGTCTCTCCAGTCGGCTTGGTCGCGGTGGTGCGGATGGACCACAGCACGGACTGAAGCTTGTCGTACCAACCTCCGCCGCAGGCCTCCAGCTTCTTCTTGAACGTCCTGGTCTTGAGGCCCCTCAGGACCTCCGCGTTTGCCCGCTCGGCATGGCCGTTGCTTCGGGGGTGCGCCACTGAAGCGTAGCATATCTGCGTTCCAAGGTTAGCATAGTATGTTTTGAACAGGTTACTGGTGAACTGCGAACCGTTGTCCGTGATGATGCGATTCGGCACCCCGAACCGGCTCACGATGCCCTTGATGAACTTGACCGCGGTACCCGTGGGAATGGTGTGGACAGCCTCTACTTCAGCCCACTTGGTGAACTTGTCCACGGCAACGTAAAGGTAGCGGTAGCCCCCTGGCGCCCGAGGAAACGGGCCCAAGATGTCCAGCCCCCAGACTGCGAATGGCCACGAAAGGGGGATAGTCTGCAAGCCCCCTGCTGGCTGACGGATCTGCTTAGCGTGGAACTGGCAGGCCTCACAAGCTTTCACTAGTTCGACGGCGTCATTGAGTGCGGTGGGCCAATAAAACCCACTGCGGAACGCCTTGCCGACGAGGGTCCGTGATGATGAATGATGTCCGCAGTCTCCGCCGTGTATATCTTCCAGTAGTTCCTTCCCTTGCTCCCTGGAGATGCAGCGCAAGGATACATCATTTCGTCGCTTCCGGTAGAGCTCTCCATCTTTGATGCAGTATGCCGTGGCCTGGCGTGCCACTCGCTCTGCTTCCTCCTCCTTCTTCGGCAGGGTCCCTTGCGTTAAGTAGCTCCAGAGCTCCGCGATCCAACATCCCTCCTGAGGTTCCATTGTCAGGAGCAGGAATGCTCCCGAGGCTGGGCCACAGGCCGGAGCTCCTGAGGTAGGTGGCTGGGGGAGCTCCTCCCGGGGCTGAGCCATGTTTGATAATGACGGCAGGGCTGAAGGCCTGAAGAGCCGCTCCTCGAAGACGCCAGGCTCCTGAGGTAACCGCCTGGACGCGCGTTTGGCGATGTCATCGGCTTCCTGATTGGTGCCACGAGGCACATGCTGCAACTCCAACCCCAAGAACTGCTTCTCCATCCTACGGACTTCCGCCAGGTAGGCTTCCATGTGCTCATCCTTCGGCTCGTACACCTTATTGGAGAAATTGACAAGGAGCTGCGAATCGCCCTTGATGGTGAGGCGTTTTACCCCAGGGCAGCTACGGCCTTCAAGCCTGCTATTAAACCTTCATACTCTGCTATGTGTTGGAGACCTTTTCACCTTGCTAGAAGCAGAGCTGCACGGCGTAATAGAGCTTGTCCTGAGTGGGCGATATAAGCACCGCCCCAGCCCCAGCGCCGTGCCTAGAGAACGCCCCATCGAAGTACATGACCCAGCCTTCTGGCGCCTCGCTTCTCGGGGACAGGGACCGATCCTCGTCGGCCTTGAGGCCTGGCGCCTCTGTCCATTCTACCACAAAATCCGCCAACGCTGCTCCCTTGATGACCCTGGTCGTGCTGAATTCGAGCTGAAACACTTGCAGCTCTATGTTCCACTCAGCGACCCTCCCAGCTGAATTGGGGCTCCTGAGCACTCTCTCCAGGGGGTATGACGAGACAACCTTGATGGGGTGACCCTGAAAATAGTGCCACAGCTTGCGCGAGGCCACCAGTAGCGCGAGGAGGAGTTTCTGAGGCATGGGGTACCATGCCCTTGCATCCCGCAGCACCGTGCTGACGAAGTACACTGGGTGGTCAACGAGGTGGAGTGCTTCAGTGCTGGTGGCTCCCTTCGGAGACCTTGGCGCCTCTTGAGGCAATGAGGCCTCCTGAGACTGGCCATCTGGGAGTGGGGCCTCTTCCGCCTCCGGTGCGCCCCTCTGCGGCGGCTGATCCTCCTCAGCCGCTGTGGCGGTTTCTGTGGGCCTTCCCCGTTCCTGTTCCGCCTTGTCCCGGGCCGCTGCCGCGGTCTTGATTCGACGCTCCTCTCTGACTGCCACCAAGGCCGTGCTGGCAGAGTAGGGAGTGGCGGCGAGGTAAAGCACCAGGGGCTCTTGAGGGCGCTAAGCCACCATGACCAGTGGACTGGTCAGGTACCTCTTGAGATCCTGGAACGCCTTGTCGACCTCTTCAGTCCACTCGAAGGGCCCCTTTTTCTTCATTAGCTGGAAGAAAGGGTAGGGCTCGCTCCCCCAACTTGGAGATGAAGCGCCCTAGCGCAGTCACGCAGCTCGTGAGCTTCTGCATTTCTCTGAGGGTCTTTGGCGGGCTCATGTCTTCCACTGCCTTGACCTTCTCCGGGTTAGCCTCGATGCCTCGGTGGGACACGAGGAAACCCAAGAGCTTGCCCGAGGGGACTTCGAACACACACTTCTCTGGGTTGAGCCGTAGGTTCACTGCGTTCAGGCGAGCGAAGGTTTCCTCCAGGTCTTGTATCAAGATCCTGGCCTCCCAAGATTTTACCACGATGTCATCGACGTAAGCTTCAACATTCTTCCCGAGCTGCGGGCCCAAGGCGATGTGCATCAACCGCTGAAAGGTCACCCCTACGTTACGCAGCCCGAATGGCATGCATGTGTAGCAGTACACCCCACACGGGGTTAGGAAGGCCGTCTTCTCGATGTATTCTACCGCCATCTTGATCTGGTGATACCCAGAGAAGGCATCCAGGAAGCATAACAGGTCGCACTCCGCAGTGGAATCGACGATCTGGTCGATGCGGGGGAGCGGGAACGGATCTTGCGGGCACGCTTTGTTGAGGTTGGTGAAGTCGACACACATGCGTTCCTTCCCTCCCTTCTTTGGCACAATGACAGGGTTGGCCAACCAATCTGGGTATCGGACCTCGCGAATGACCCCAGCGGCCTCTAATTTGCGGGTCTCTTGGACAATGAAGGCTTGCTTTTCTGTGGACTGCCGCCTGGCCTTCTGCTTCACAGGGCACACGTTGGGGCACACGTTGAGGTGATGCTCGATTACACTCCTGGGGATCCCTTCCAACTGGTCTGGCTCCCAAGCGAATACCTTCTTGTTTGCACGCAGGAACCCCACCAGGGCCTCCTCCTGCTCGTGTTTGAGGTGGGCGCCTATGGTGAAAGTGGTGTTGGTGGACCCGTCCTCATCGACGGGTATCTGCTTGGTTTCTGCCTTGTCTTGGGTGAACAACTGTTTCTTCTTGGCGGGCGTAGCTCCCTTGGGCTAGGGGGCCTCCAAGTCGGCGGGCTGTGCCGACGCCGCCGTCTTGAAGACGAGCTTGAGCACCTGCAGAGCATCCCCGGTGTCCCCGTGCACGGTGAGGACTCTGCTGCTCCCAGGCATCTTCATGAGGTTGTACGCCGGGTAAGTCGCGGCCATGAACTGGGCCAGTGCTGGGTAGCTGAGGATGGCGTTGTAGGGGAGGCTGATGGGGGCGATGTCGAAGTCGACCAGCTCCGTGCGGAAGTTGTCGTAGGTGCCGAAGTTTACTGGGAGCCGGATCTGTCCCAAGGAGCTGGACGATCCGCCCCCAACGCCTGAGAAGGGCCGGCTGGGTCGCAGCCGTTCCTGGGGTATGCAGAGGAGATTGAAGGCCTCGACCGAGAGCATGCTAAGGCCCGCGCCGCCATCAATGAGGGTTTTGGTGACGGCCACCTGGCATATGGTGGGGGTGCACAGCATGGGTAGCGCACCCGAGCAGGCCGAGTTGGAGGGGTGGTCCTCCGAACTGAAGGTCAGGCCGGTCTCGTGCGCCGCCCGATCCAGGGGAGCCCCCTGCCGCGTGGAAGCGGCGCTGACCCGGCGGATGAACGGCTTGACGTGGTGACTTGTAGGCGGCGCCTGCGAGCCACCCAAGAGGGCTGCGACGACCGGGGGTGTTGGTGCAGCGCGATAGGTGGGGGAGAGGTTGCGGGGCTCCATGGGCGCGCGGAGCGCGCCGGACGAAGAACCAGCTGGGGTGAGCGAGGGAGTTGCGGTGCGGCCACCTTGCCGCATGGACAGATGCCGGGACGACGCTTGCTTCCCGTCCCCCGCCGGGCCGGTGGCGGTGTTGTCGGCAGGTGACGGGCAACAGCGTGGATGCCCGCCGACAGGGGACGTCTGGGCGACGCGGGAAGCGAGTGCGGCCCGGCGCTTTGCGCGGGCCGAGACGCACTGGGCGTGATGGTTGCGGAGAAGGTGGTGGCCGATGGCTTCCGGGGCAGGCGTACCGGCGCGCCATGTCGGATTTCGGGTTTCGGCAGACCCTTGAGGTTCGAACACTGGGGTGCGCGCGGAGATTTCGCCTCCTACCTTCCTGCACCCCTCCGCGATGCTAGGATCTAAAACTAAGGAAAGAACGACACAAGAGACACAGGGTTTATACTGGTTCGGGCCACCGTTGTGGTGTAATACCCTACTCCAGTGTGTGGTGTGGTGGATTGCCTCTTGGGCTGATGATGATGATGAATACAAGGAAGAACAGCCTCGCGAGGGTCTGTTCTTGGCTGGGGCGATGAACTGCTCGAAGGAGTTCAGTCTCCTTTCTCCCTCTCTCTCTCTCTCTCTCTGCTTCCTCCAACCGGCCGACCCGACCGACCCCCTTGCTATGTGGGTGGCTGGTCCTATTTATAGAGGCCCTGGTCCTCTTCCCAAATATCGAGCGGGAAGGGAGGCAACATTGGCGGGCTAATTTGAAGGGGGACAGCAAGTATCAGCTATCCTGACAAAAGTAGTCTTTGCCTGCGCAAAGCTCTGGTGATGACGCCGTCTTGGGCTCCACGGTGACCTCCATCTCGTAGTCCTCCTGGTCTTGGTCTTGTTGCACCGAAATGGCAACCTTTGCCTGATGCCTCGGTACCCCGCGGCTGCACTTGCCCCCTTTGCACCAAAGAGGAAAGGAGGACGCTGCGCGGCTGGCACCCGCCTGGCGCCCTGAGTCGTCATGGCTTGCGTCACGGGCACCTCATGAGGTACCCCTCCTTGATCTATCCGCCTCCTCGTGAGCCAGCCTGACGAGGCCGTGCCTGAGGAAGCTCCGCGTTGTCCGCCCCGCGAGGCTTGGCCCCTCGCGAGGGTCTTGGGTTTGTGTTGGTGAAGATGGGCCATGCTGGGCCCCCCTTTGAGCCATGTCGCAGGCCGCAGGCAGGCAAGTCTGGGGACCCCCGTTCCCAGAACGCCGACAGTAGCCCCCGGGCCCAAGGCGCGCCCAGACTTGGCCGTGCAGGGAGGCGAAAGGGCAAGAGTGAAGCGCCGCGGGCCCTAACAGCCTGCAGCCTTGTGCGCCGCGTGGCGGTTGATTGGACGTGGGCGTCTCCACTTCCCCATGGCGCCTCGGCAACTGCAGGGATTAGACAAGTCCCTGCATGCAAAGCGGGTCATGATTACCTACGATCGTGGGGGCCGTCGGTTGGCCCTCGCCAGCTATAAGTACTGATCGACGCGCGCCCTTCCAGTTTATCTCCCCTCGCTTCTCCTTCTTCTTCATGGCCCTATCGAGGAGGTTTTCGGCCGCGGAGAAGGGGAAGGCTTGCCAGGTTGGGCATGCCTCTCCTCCGCCCAAGCGCGGCCGAGGGCGCCCCCGCAAACATCCTGTGGCCACGACGGCAGCTTCCCGCGGCCGCGGAGACGCTTCCCAGCATGGTGGCAGGCGGATTGCTGCGACCGGGGGGTGCGCTCCGGCTGCGCGTCCCCCCATGCCGCGCTTCCGCGCTGCCGAGGTGCTGCCGGAGTTCGTCGTGTGGTCGGCGGAGCCGACTAGCACCCGGCTTCCTCTTCCTTGCTTCCTCCTTGGTGAACTCCCGGCCGGCGCCCCGGGCGGCCTCTGGCTTCAGGCCGACGGCTGCTGCAGCCGGGCCTCATGGGTTTCACTGGAGGTCTCCGCAGCCGGGAGCCTGGCCCTGGCCCGCGGTTGGCAGTCGTTTGCCCGCGCGCACAGCCTGGGCCATCGGTGCACCCTACACTTCAAGTTCGACGGTGATGCCACCCTCTACGTGAGGGTGTTTGGGGAAGATGGTCGCCGCGCAGGGTGTTGCCCCGAGGGTGACGACCGCGGCTGGGTACCCGGCTCCGGCGATGACGGAGAGGGCAGCGCTCGCGCGGCGGGCGGCGCTCAGGGTTCTTCAAGCTTCTCTGGTTCTTCTTCAGGCGGCGACTCTTCTAGCGGTGGCCGTGGTCAGCCTCCACGCCGTCGTATCTGCCTGGGAGGTGGTAGCGTGTCTGCCCACCGTCGCGCCCTGGTGAAGCGCGAGAGGGAGTCCGCCTGAGCTCCGGAGGCAGTTCGGGCTTCCCTGCGGGCCGGTGCGAGGCGAGCTGCACCAGATTTGTTCTTCCTTTTCCCTTTTTCCTCCGTAAAAAGGACAGTAGTGTGGAGCCCCGCGGGGGCGTGTATGGGTTATGGCTATTAATCATCATTTTGCTTTCTTTATCGTACCTTCCGGCTACGTGCCCACGCATGGATGGTTCCCGGCCCCAGCCGTGGGGGCGACCGACCCAGGCCCTGTGTCTGTGTCGTGGTGCCCGAGGGGCACGGACTGGAGGGGTGCTCCTGCGAGGGGCCCAGGTCGCGAACCCTTTGAATGACTAGGATAGGGACTCTCTCGAGGGCGCTCGGCTGCCCCCCTCGCGAGGCTTTGCACCAGAGAAATCAAGGCAGGAGAATGAAAGGTCGAAGAACCGCAAGCCAAAGACGCGACAACTTCAATAAAACTTCAAATGAGAAGGAACAAGCCAACTGCGGAAAGCAAATGAAAAGCCGCGTCCGGCACCTAATCTAGTCTTCGACGTCTTCTCACCGGCGCGGAGCTAAGTGCTGCCACTGGGGGTGGGAGGGAGCCCCAGGGCCTGAGGCCGGCACTCCTGAGACTCCGGGGCGTGTACAGCCCCAACTCATTATTACATGAGAGTGTCATGGGCGGTGAGCTTCACAGGCGTTGGCCTTCTTCACAGGCTTCGGGCCTTTTCCAAAACGCGATAGCTTCACAGGCACTCGCCTTGCTTCACAGGCTCTGGGCCTTTTCCAAAACGTGATAGCTTCACAGGCACTCGCCTTGCTTCACAGGCTCTGGGCCTTTTCCAAAACGCGATAGCTTCACAGGCTCTGGGCCTTTTCCAAAACGCGATAGCTTCCCAGGCACTCGCCTTGCTTCACAGGCTCTGGGCCTTTTTAGGGGTAGAACCTCCGGAGGTGCTGGATGTTCCATGCATTCTGGACCGGCACTCCCTCCTGAGTCTCCAAGCGCGCGGAGCCGGGCCTGGAAACATGAACAACCTTGAACGGGCCCTCCCACATGGGAGAGAGCTTGTGCAGTCCCTCCCTGGAGAGAACCCGCCTAAGCACGAGGTCTCCTACCTCAAGAGTCCTGGGGCGGATGTTGCGGCAGTGATATCGCCGCAGCGCTTGTCGGTACCTCGCCGCTTGCAGCGCGGCTTCTCGGCGACGTTCCTCCCCCAGCACGAGGTCCATCCCCCGCATGGCGTCCTGCTGCGCCTCGTCGAACGCCAGGACCCACGCAAAGCGACGTCTCACCTCGTGAGGGAGGACCGCTTCCGCTCCGTAGACCAAGAAGAACGGGGTCTCTCCAGTCGGCTTGGTCGCGGTGGTGCGGATGGACCACAGCACGGACTGAAGCTTGTCGTACCAACCTCCGCCGCAGGCCTCCAGCTTCTTCTTGAACGTCCTGGTCTTGAGGCCCCTCAGGACCTCCGCGTTTGCCCGCTCGGCATGGCCGTTGCTTCGGGGGTGCGCCACTGAAGCGTAGCATATCTGCGTTCCAAGGTTAGCATAGTATGTTTTGAACAGGTTACTGGTGAACTGCGAACCGTTGTCCGTGATGATGCGATTCGGCACCCCGAACCGGCTCACGATGCCCTTGATGAACTTGACCGCGGTACCCGTGGGAATGGTGTGGACAGCCTCTACTTCAGCCCACTTGGTGAACTTGTCCACGGCAACGTAAAGGTAGCGGTAGCCCCCTGGCGCCCGAGGAAACGGGCCCAAGATGTCCAGCCCCCAGACTGCGAATGGCCACGAAAGGGGGATAGTCTGCAAGCCCCCTGCTGGCTGACGGATCTGCTTAGCGTGGAACTGGCAGGCCTCACAAGCTTTCACTAGTTCGACGGCGTCATTGAGTGCGGTGGGCCAATAAAACCCACTGCGGAACGCCTTGCCGACGAGGGTCCGTGATGATGAATGATGTCCGCAGTCTCCGCCGTGTATATCTTCCAGTAGTTCCTTCCCTTGCTCCCTGGAGATGCAGCGCAAGGATACATCATTTCGTCGCTTCCGGTAGAGCTCTCCATCTTTGATGCAGTATGCCGTGGCCTGGCGTGCCACTCGCTCTGCTTCCTCCTCCTTCTTCGGCAGGGTCCCTTGCGTTAAGTAGCTCCAGAGCTCCGCGATCCAACATCCCTCCTGAGGTTCCATTGTCAGGAGCAGGAATGCTCCCGAGGCTGGGCCACAGGCCGGAGCTCCTGAGGTAGGTGGCTGGGGGAGCTCCTCCCGGGGCTGAGCCATGTTTGATAATGACGGCAGGGCTGAAGGCCTGAAGAGCCGCTCCTCGAAGACGCCAGGCTCCTGAGGTAACCGCCTGGACGCGCGTTTGGCGATGTCATCGGCTTCCTGATTGGTGCCACGAGGCACATGCTGCAACTCCAACCCCAAGAACTGCTTCTCCATCCTACGGACTTCCGCCAGGTAGGCTTCCATGTGCTCATCCTTCGGCTCGTACACCTTATTGGAGAAATTGACAAGGAGCTGCGAATCGCCCTTGATGGTGAGGCGTTTTACCCCAGGGCAGCTACGGCCTTCAAGCCTGCTATTAAACCTTCATACTCTGCTATGTGTTGGAGACCTTTTCACCTTGCTAGAAGCA
>NC_053022.1:409005718-409042216 GCF_003073215.2 Triticum urartu | reverse complement strand
TCTGCCATGCTATATTATCGGGCCGTGATCACTCGGGAGGTGATCACGGGTATATACTATATACTTTATACATGATACATGTGGTCACTAAAGACGGGTCGGCTTGTGGAGCACCCGCGAGTGATTCACAGATTGGGGGCTGAAAGGACCTTTGTCCCAACGGCCCTCTGTGTGGATCTTTGTGGCGAAGCGACAGGGCAGGTTGAGACCACCTAGGAGAGAGGTGGGCCTGGCCCTGGTCGGCGTTCGCGGTTATTTCAAAATAACACGCTTAACGAGATCTTGGTATTTGATCTGAGACTGGCCACTGGCCTATACGCACTAACCATCTACGCGGGGACAGTTATGGGCACTCGACGTCGTGGTATCAGCCGAAGCCTTCGTGACGTCAGCGACTGAGTGGCGCGCGCCGGATTGGACTGGAATGCCTACTAGGCTAGGTCTGCTTCCGGCCGCGTTCGCAACGTGCAGGTGTGCAAAGGGCGATGGGCCCAGACCCCTGCGCCATAGGATTTAGACCGGCGTGCTGACCTCTTTGTTGTGCCTAAGTAGGGCTGCGACGTGTTGATCTTCCGAGGCCGGGCATGACCCAGAAAAGTGTGTCCGGCCAAATGGGATCGAGCGTGTTGGATTATGTGGTGCACCCCTGCAAGGAAGTTAATCTATTCGAATAGCCGTGACCTTCGGTAACAGGATGACTTGGAGTTGTACCTTGACCTTATGACAACTTGAACCGGATACTTAATAAAACACACCCTTCCAAGTGCCAGATACAATCGGTGATCGCTCTCTCACAGGGCGACGAGGAGAGGATCATAGGTTAGGATTATGCTATACGATGCTACTTGGAGGACTTCAGTCTACTCTCTTCTACATGCTGCAAGACGGAGGCTGCCAGAAGCATAGTCTTCGAAAGGACTAGCTATCCCCCTCTTATTCCGGCTTTCTGTAGTTCAGTCCACATATAATAGCCTTATTCCAGTTGATACCAATGCATACATATGTAATGTAGCTCCTTGCTTGCGAGTACTTTGGATGAGTACTCACGGTTGCTTTCTCCTTCTTTTCCCTCTATCCCTTCTACCTGGTTGTCGCAACCAGATGTTGGAGCCCAGGAGCCAGACGCCACCGTCGACGACGACTCCTACTACACCGGAGGTGCCTACTACTACGTGCTGCCCGTTGACGACGACCAGGAGTAGTTAGGAGGATCTCAGGCAGGAGGCCTGCGCCTCTTTTGATCTGTATCCCAGTTTGTGCTAGCCTTCTTAAGGCAAACTTGTTTAACTTATGTCTGTACTCAGATATTGTTGCTTCCGCTGACTCGTCTATGATCGAGCTCTTGTATTCGAGCCTTCGAGGCCCCTGGCTTGTAATATGATGCTTGTATGACTTATTTTATTTGTAGAGTTGTGTTGTGATATCTTCCCGTGAGTCCCTGATCTTGATCGTACATGTTTGCGTGTATGATTAGTGTACGATTGAATCGGGGGCGCCACAAGCTGGTATCAGAGCCAACTGCCTGTAGGAATCCCCCTTCCACACTCCTTGGCCGAAGTTGAGTCTAGACATTATAAAAACTTTTACTAACATGGTTGTTTGCCGTATGGGCCCACGTCGCCATCTGGGTGGTATTAGGATCTTTTACTCCTCGATCCTTACTCTGGGACTTTGAACTCTCTCCTACTCGGGTTAAACGATTTTACTAACTCTAACACTAGGAACCTGGACCATGTTCACCCCAAAGTTGGATAAGCCCTAGTTATTCTTTAGAGTAGTATTTGAACATTATCCACATTGTCGTTTGACTCCTGTGAAAACATCTTTGTTTTCAGATGGAACCCACGAGGCAGGTCGTGCGCCACACGACGGCTATTGGTGCCTCAGGATCACCTGCTGTGTTGGTTGAGATGATGACCTATCTGGGTTATCGCTGGCACCATGAGTAAACCGTCTATGAGGAGTATCAGGACTTCAACCAGGAGCAGTACTGTGCCATCGTCCACCTCTACTCTCGGGAGTATGACTCCTCTACTGTGTTGCACACTGCTCATGGTGTTGGAGTGACTATCGATATGGCGGTCCACGATGCTGCTTATGCTATTCTGACACGTCTTCGTGGAGAGTATCAGGAGTTGGACACCTCCCCCTTCAGGCACATTGCTATCGCATCCGATGTTGGTGCGGAGGGATACTACACTGCGGCCTACTCCACTGTCACCCGAGAGCCCTTCTACCATCAGAACCTGGTTCTGCATGCTGATGGGCTGGATAGAGCTAACCGAGCTCTTCGCCACGAGTTGTACACCACCCGTCAGCACCTGTATCGTGCTCTGACACTGTTGCACCCCTCTGTCCGATCTGGTGATCTGTCGCGTTCTGCGATCTACCCTGCCAGGACCGTGATGCCCCAGGGCGTCGGCTGGCCAGATGTGGGAGGCTACTCTCCTGCACTTGGTCCTCTCCTGCCACCTGCGCATCGGGTTCCGCACCAGAGTATCCGCGGACCCCAGGCTACTCGCGTGGAGGTCTTCCCTTCGTGTCACTACCAGCTGTCGGGCTACACCTACCTCCGCAGTACCGCGTGGGACTGATGTAGACTTGCTTGTTAGTGTTAGATGCATCCGCCGCGAGCCTGTGTGCCGCCTATGATGTCCTAGCCTATGTACCGAACTCTGTGTAACGAACTCTATGCATGATCTCTTTTGTAAGATATGCTGACTACTATGTAGTATCTATCGTGCTGCTTTCGTTGTGCATGTTTCATCATGAATGATTCTTGTTTTTTGCAAATTTCTCAATGCTGAACTACCCCTGTTAAATATTAGTAGGATGGTTAGACCAGGTGGTCGTGGTCGTGGTGGCAACGCCCCACCACCGCCTGAGTACATGGCTGGGATGATGCAACAGTTTGAGCTGAATCGTCAGTTCATGGAGAATATTATGGCTCAGTTTCCTCGCCCCAATATGAACCAGCAGCCAACCCAAGTGACTCTGCAGGATTTCATGCGCCTCAACCCAACCATGTACCGCAGCTCAACTCAGCCTCTGGATGCTGATGACTGGCTCCGTGACATCACCTATGAGATGGAGTCTGCTGATGTAGCCCCTGCCAGCTATGTCACCTTTGCTTCCTTCTTCCTGAAAGGACCCGCAGCTCAATGGTGGGACAGCCACAGGCGTACTCTGCCAGCTGGAACAATCATCACCTGGCCAGACTTCCAAGCTGCCTTCCGTGCTCGCTTCATTCCTCAGGGAGTCATGGACCGTAAGAAGCGCGAGTTTCGCAACCTCACCCAAGGCAACAAGACTGTTGAAGCTTATCAGCGGGAGTTTCTTGACTTGTCCCGCTATGCTGAAGAAGACATTGCAACTGATGCACGCAGACAGGAGAAGTTCCGTGATGGCCTTCAAGCTGACATCAAGCTCGCACTTCTAGTGCATGACTTTGCTGATTTCGCCACCCTGGTGAACAAGGCCATCAATGTGGAAACTGGTCTGCAGGAATACCAGGGCTCTCACAGGCGCAACCATGACACGGGCTCTTCTTCGGGCCCGTCCTCGCAGAAGCGCAAGATATGGATTCCCAACAGCATGTACCAGCCGAATGCACCCACCCCAAGGCAGACCTATGCTGCACCTCGTCTGCCTGCTCCTCCAACTAGGCAGCCAAGACTTCCAGCTCCACCACCACAAGCTCCTATTCCCACTCCCAATAATGGATTGTGCTTCAGGTGTGGGCAACCAGGGCACCGTGCTAGGGAATGCAACCAGAACCAGAATCAACTGGCCCTTCCAGCAACTGGCCGTGGAAGCAACCAGCCTCGCAACAACAGTGCCAAGTCTTATGGTCGTGTTCATGCCAACCATGTTGATCTCAATGAAGTTCTAGACCAGCCTGCTACCGTGATGGGTACACTCCTCGTAAATTCAGTACCAGCATCTGTTTTATTTGATACGGGAGCATCGCATTCATTCATATCAGCTGAGTTTGCCTTCATGCATGGCATTAAATACGAAGAGATGAACACTGCGATTGTGGTACACACTCCTGCGGGCCAGTGTCAAACCTCTATGGTTAGTCACGATGTTCCCATTGAAATTGAAGGACTGGAATTCCTTGCCTCTCCCATCGTACTGAAGTCCTGTAGCATCGGCCTCATTCTGGGAATGGATTGGTTGAAAGCGCATACTGCTTCTATAGTTTGCGCCACTAAGGTCGTCCATTTGCTACACCCTACTGATGAAATAATTGCTTACCAAGCTCATCTAGTTTAGAACGCCGAGGCACGTCTTTATGCCTTGAATGCGTTGAACGCTGCACCACTCGAGGGCATTGGAAACATTCCCGTCGTTCGTGAATTCCAAGATGTCTTCCCAGAAGAACTTCCAGGGATTCCCCCTACTAGAGCTGTCGAATTCATCATCGACTTGAAACCCGGCACTACCCCTATAGCTAAACGACCCTACAAGATGCCGCCGCATGAACTCATTGAGCTTAAGGAGGAAATCGACAAATCTCTTGTCAAAGGTTTCATTCGCCCAAGTTGCTCTCCTTGGGGAGCACCTTCTCTCTTTGTTAAGAAGAAGGATGGGACAAACCGATTAGTCCAAGACTACCGTCCTATAAACCAAGCTACCATTCAGAATAAATATCCTCTTCCTCGGATCAATGATCTTTATGATCAACTGGCTGGCTCATCAATGTTCTCCAAACTTGACTTGAGGTTGGGTTACCACCAGATCCGTGTTCGTGAGGAGGACATCCCAAAAACTGCCTTCGTGACCCGGTATGGGTCACACGAGTACACCGTCATGTCATTCGGCTTAACGAATGCTCCCGCCACCTTCTCTCGTCTGATGAATTATATATTCATGGATTACCTCGACAAGTTCGTCGTGGTTTATCTGGACGATATCCTTGTATTTTCCAAGAACGAGGAAGAACATGCTGGACATTTGCGTCTTGTGCTGGAGAAGCTTCGAGAACATCAACTGTATGCTAAGTATTCCAAGTGTGAATTCTGGCTCCCCGAGGTAACCTATCTTGGGCATGTCATCTCCAAGGATGGTATTGCCGTCAACCCTGAACGAGTTCAGGCTATTCTCGATTGGACTCCTCCGAAGAACGTCAAGCAAGTCCGAAGTTTTCTCGGTCTTGCCAGCTATTGCCGTCGATTCGTCAAGAACTTCTCCAAGATTGCCAGGCCTCTGACTAATTTGTTGCATAAGGGTGTCAAGTTCGAATGGACAGACAAGTGTCAGGAAAGTTTTCAGGCGCTCAAAGACAAGTTGACCTCTTCCCCCGTGCTTGCTCCACCTGATACTAAGAAGGACTTCGTTATT
Organism: Triticum urartu; assembly: GCF_003073215.2. Lineage (NCBI taxonomy): Eukaryota > Viridiplantae > Streptophyta > Magnoliopsida > Poales > Poaceae > Triticum > Triticum urartu. Next base: position 409,036,870 of record NC_053022.1, on the reverse strand, counting down.
TACTGCGACGCTTCCCGTCAAGGATTAGGTTGTGTCCTAATGCAAGAGCGCAGAGTGGTTGCTTATGCCTCTCGTCAACTGCGCCCTCATGAAGAAAACTACCCAGTTCACGACCTCGAGCTTGCTGCTGTCATTCATGCACTGAAGCAGTGGCGACATTACCTTCTTGGTAATCGTTGCGAGATCTTCACCGACCACCAAAGTCTGAAGTATCTGTTTACTCAGCCAGATCTGAACCTCTGCCAGCAGAGATGGATGGAGACTGCTGCAGACTTTGACGTGGATATATCCTATACCCCCGGCAAGGCTAATGTAATGGCTGATGCCTTGAGCCGCAAGTCTTACTGCAACCACCTCCAGGTTCACAAAGTTCAGCCCTCGCTTGTCGAAGAATTTAGAAAGCTGAACCTCCATATTGTTCCTCCTGGAGCACTCGCTCCCCCTCCCCCGGAGTTCCGCAAGATGAATCTTCTTTTTGTTACTAAGGGTTCTCTAAATACCCTGGCTGTCGTACCAGATCTCGTAGCTGGTATAAGACTATTCAAGGTTATGACTCTGAAGTCCATAAGATTAAACGCCCTCTAGCACAAGGAAAGCCCTCATTCTTCACTGTCGCCGACGATGGCGCCTTGTATTTCAAAGGCCGCCTAGTGGTACCATGTTCGAAGAAAAACCTGGATAAGACTAAAAGGGTTATGCAAGAAGCTCATGATACGCCTCTGTCCATCCATCCTGGTAGTACAAAGATGTACCAGGATATTCGTCAAAGATTTTGGTGGTCTAATATGAAGCAGGACATTGCTCGTTATGTTGCTGAGTGTGACATTTGTTGCCATATCAAAGCAGAGCATCAAAAGCCTGCTGGAACACTGCAACCTATCTCTATTCCTGAATGGAAGTGGGACCATGTTGAAATGGACTTCGTCACTGGATTTCCCAAATCGCAGAAAGGTAATGATGCTATTCTTGTCGTCATTGACCGACTTTCCAAAGTTGCCCATTTTCTGGCGGTCAAGGAGACAATCACTGCTAGTCAGCTTGCTACTCTCTACATGGCCAGAATTGTTTCACTTCACGGTATCCCACTGGTTATCAGTTCAGACCGTGGCAGCTTATTCACTTCAAGGTTTTGGGCGAGTTTCCAAGAAGCTATGGGAACTCATCTGTCGTTCAGTACTGCGTTTCATCCTCAGTCGCAAGGACAGGTTGAACGTGTCAACCAAGTTTTCGAAGACATGCTTCGAGCTTGTGTAATCTCATTCGGCAAGAAATGGGAGGAATCTCTTCCATATGCCGAGTTCTCTTATAATAATAGCTATCAAGCTAGTCTGAAGATGTCCCCCTTCGAAGTGCTATATGGACGAAAGTGTCGAACCCCTCTGAACTGGTCAGAAACTGGGGAACGTCCACTCTTCGGTCCGGATATTATCCAACAGGCCGAAGAACAAGTTCGCATTATTCGCGAGAATCTCAAGACTGCTCAGTCACGTCAGAAAAGTCAGTATGACCGTCATCACCAAGACATGGTCTATCAACCTGGCGAAAAGGCTTATCTTCGAGTTACACCAATGAAGGGTGCACACCGCTTCGGGATCAAAGGAAAGCTAGCTCCCCGCTATATTGGTCCTTTCACTATTCTCGAAAGGCGTGGAAAGGTGGCATATCAACTGGAGCTTCTGCCGAACCTTTCTCAGGTTCACGATGTGTTCCACGTGTCACAACTCCGACGCTGCTTCAAGGACCCAATCCGAGCAGTGGATCATGAAGTTCTTGAATTGCAACAGGACCTCTCCTATAAAGAGCATCCGATCCGCATTCTCGACCAAGCTGAACGCCGCACACGTCAGAAGACGATCAAGTTCCTCAAGGTCCAGTGGTCGAATCACTCTGAAGACGAAGCCACCTGGGAACGCGAGGATCGTCTTCGTGATGAATACCCCGCACTGTTTCCTTCTACCTCCTAAATCTCGGGACGAGATTTCTTGTAGTGGAGGAGAATTGTAACGCCCGGATAATTAAGCTACAGTGACTCTCCGCTAATGATGCCACGTCACCTCGGTTACTGTTGATAAACCCGCGTAGTTCAAAACCCAGTTCAAAATTCAAATTTAAAAATAAAGGCAAACAGCAAAAGTTTTAAGAAGTTGAAAAAAAATGTTCGGTGGTTGCCAAATATTACAAGGGTAATTATTGTGCAGCAAACATATTTTTAGAAAATGCCTAAATGAATTAAATCTGAGTTGGCAAATAAAATAAAAACCTAAAAATGTAATAAACAAAACCCACCCTGGTCAACTGGGCCGTGAGGCCCAGCTGGCCAGCCCACTACCTATGGCCTATATGGCCACCACCTCCACCCTAGCCCACCACACCCGAACCCTAAACCAGCCCACTGTTCAACCAGCCCCCTTCTTCATTCTGGATCGGGAGGAGACCCGATCCTGCGCTCCACCGCCGCCTCCCCGACACGGCGCCCCACCGGCGCCCTGCCCCGTCGCCGGGCCACCCCGCCGCCGCCGGCCGCCTCCCGGCTCCCTCCCTCACCGCCTCTCCTGTCCCCATGTGAGCCGCCCGCTGCCCCGCTCGCCCCTTTTCCTCCCGGTCGTCGCGCCCCTCCATGCCGTCCGTGGCCACCGCACCGGCCGAGCGCAACACGCCCTGGCCGCGCCACCGCGTCGTCCCCTCTGGCCACGGCCACCGGCAGCCGCGCCCCGCTCCCGCTCGCCCGCACATGCCCTGCTTGCCCCCCTGCTGTCCTCGCCCACCGCCGCACGGCCACGCGTCGCCGGCCATGCCACCCGGCCGCCCGCTGCTCCGCCCGACCCCCCGCCACCTCGCCTGCCTCCGCCCAGCAGCCCCCCCTTCACCCCCTTCGGCACCCTAGCGGCTACCGCACCGGCCGTCTCGGCCATGGCCGCTGGCCGCGTGCGTGCCCCGCCCAGCCCGGACATGTCCGGCGCGCCAAAGGGTGTGGCCTGGACATTGTCCGGCCATGTGTGGTGCTGCCCTGGACGTGTCCGGCTGGACATTGTCCAGTGGCCCAGTACTACTGTCACTAAAAAAAGATAATAAAAATAATAATGTTAATTAATTAATTAGTTAATTAGGTATTTTAATTAAGTTAATTATTTGTTAATTAGTCTAACTAATATTAGCTAATCTAATTAGTTAGATATTCTATTAGTTAGTGTTTGAGGCAATGACATGCGGGTCTATTGACCCTGTTGTCCAGTCAACTCTGTTGACTGTTGACCATTGACCAGTTTATTAAAATTAATTCTAAATGCTTAAAACTTCAGAAAATAATATAAAATAAACCGTAGCTCGGATCGAAAAACTTTGAACATGAAAGTTGCTCAGAACGACGAGACGATTCCGGATACGCAACCCGTTCGTCCGCCACACCTCCCTAACCTATCGAACTCGTAACTTTCCCCCTCCGACTACTCTGCCCGAAAACGCGAAACACCGGGGATACTTTCCCGGATGTTTTCCCCCTTCACCGGTACCACCTCGTACCGCGTTAGGGCACACCTAGCACCACGCTTTGTCATGTCATGCATCGTCATGCATTTGTTTGCATTATATTTATTGTTTCTTCCCCCTCTTCTCTCGCTAGACACCGAGACCGACGCTGCTGCTACCCAGTACGACTACGGTGTTGACGACCCCTCCCTCTTGCCAGAGCAACCAGGCAAGCCCCCCCCCTTTGATCACCAGATATCGCCTACTCTTCTCTATACTGCTTGCATTAGAGTATTGTAGCATGTTACTGCTTTCCGTTCATCCTATCCTGATGCATAGCCTGTCCTTGCTACTACTGTTGTTACCTTTACCTGCAATCCTAATGCTTAGTATAGGATGCTAGTTTATCATCAGTGGCCATACATTCTTGTCCATCTGCCATGCTATATTATCGGGCCGTGATCACTCGGGAGGTGATCACGGGTATATACTATATACTTTATACATGATACATGTGGTCACTAAAGACGGGTCGGCTTGTGGAGCACCCGCGAGTGATTCACGGATTGGGGGCTGAAAGGACCTTTGTCCCAACGGCCCTCTGTGTGGATCTTTGTGGCAAAGTGACAGGGCAAGTTGAGACCACCTAGGAGAGAGGTGGGCCTGGCCCTGGTCGGCGTTCGCGGTTATTTCAAAATAACACGCTTAACGAGATCTTGGTATTTGATCTGAGTCTGGCCACTGGCCTATACGCACTAACCATCTATGCGGGGACAGTTATGGGCACTCAACGTCGTGGTATCAGCCGAAGCCTTCGTGACATCAGTGACTGAGTGGCGCGCGCCGGATTGGACTGGAACGCCTACTAGGCTAGGTCTGCTTCCGGCCGCGTTCGCAACATGCAGGTGTGCAAAGGGCGATGGGCCCAGACCCCTGCGCCATAGGATTTAGACCGGCGTGCTGACCTCTCTGTTGTGCCTAAGTAGGGCTGCGACGTGTTGATCTTCCGAGGCCGGGCATGACCCAGAAAAGTGTGTCCGGCCAAATGGGATCGAGCGTGTTGGGTTATGTGGTGCACCCCTGCAGGGAAGTTAATCTATTCAAATAGCCGTGATCTTCGGTAACAGGACGACTTGGAGTTGTACCTTGACCTTATGACAACTAGAACCGGATACTTAATAAAACACACCCTTCCAAGTGCCAGATACAATCGGTGATCGCTCTCTCACAGGGCGACGAGGAGAGGATCATCGGTTAGGATTATGCTATACGATGCTACTTGGAGGACTTTAGTCTACTCTCTTCTACATGCTGCAAGACAGAGGCTGCCAGAAGCATAGTCTTCGAAAGGACTAGCTATCCCCCTCTTATTCCGGCTTTCTGCAGTTCAGTCCACATATAATAGCCTTATTCCAGTTGATACCAATGCATACATATGTAGTGTAGCTCCTTGCTTGCAAGTGCTTTGGATGAGTACTCACGGTTGCTTTCTCCTTCTTTTCCCTCTATCCCTTCTACCTGGTTGTCACAACCAGATGTTGGAGCCCAGGAGCCAGACGCCACCGTCGACGACGACTCCTACTACACCGGAGGTGCCTACTACTACGTGCTGCCCGTTGACGACGACCAGGAGTAGTTAGGAGGATCCCAGGCAGGAGGCCTGCGCCTCTTTCGATCTGTATCCCAGTTTGTGCTAGCCTTCTTAAGGCAAACTTGTTTAACTTATGTCTGTGCTCAGATATTGTTGCTTCCGCTGACTCGTCTATGATCGAGCTCTTGTATTCGAGCCTTCGAGGCCCCTGGCTTGTAATATGATGCTTGTATGAATTATTTTATTTGTAGAGTTGTGTTGTGATATCTTCCCGTGAGTCCCTGATCTTGATCGTACACGTTTGCGTGTATGATTAGTGTACGATTGAATTGGGGGCGCCACACGTATCAAGCATCCCCAAGCTTAATTCCTGCTCGTCCTCGAGTAGGTAAATGATAAAAACAGAATTTTTGATGCAGAGTGCTACTTGGCATAATTTCAATGTAAATCTTCTTAATTGTGGTATGAATATTAAGATTCAAAAGATTCAAGACAAAAGTTCATGTTGACATAAAAATAACAATACTTCAAGCATACTAACAAAGCAATTATGTCTTCTCAAAATAACATGGCCAAAGAAAGCTATTCCTACAAAATCATATAGTCTGGCTATGCTCTATCTTCACCACACAAAGTACTTAAATCATGCACAACCCCGATGACAAGCCAAGCAATTGTTTCATACTTTTGACATTTTCAAAACTTTTTCGATCTTCACGCAATACATGAGCATGAGCCATGGATATAGCACGATATGTGGAATAGAATGGTGGTTGTGGAGAAGACAAAAAGGGAGAAGATAGTCTCACATCAACTAGGCGTATCAATGGGCTATGGAGATGCCCATCAATAGATATCAATGTGAGTGAGTAGGGATTGCCATGCAACGGATGCACTAGAGCTATAAGTATATGAAAGCTCAAAAGAAACTAAGTGGGTGTGCATCCAACTCGCTTGCTCACGAAGACCTAGGGCATTTTGAGGAATCCCATCATTGGAATATACAAGCCAAGTTTTATAATGAAAAATTCCCACTAGTATATGAAAGTGACATAATGAGAGACTCTCTATCATGAAGATCATGGTGCTACTTTGAAGCACAAGTGTGGTAAAAGGATAGTAACATTGTCCCTTCTCTCTTTTTCTCTCATTTTTTTTGTTTGGGCCTTCTCTTTTTTTAGGCCTCTTTTTTTCGTCCGGAGTCTCATCCCGACTTGTGGGGGAATCATAGTATCCATCATCCTTTCCTCACTTGGGACAATGCTCTAAAAATGATGATCATCACACTTTTATTTTTCTTACAACTCAACAATTACAACTCGATACTTAGAACAAAATATGACTCTATATGAATGCCTCCGGCAGTGTATCGGGATATGCAATGAATCAAGAGTGACATGTATGAAAGAATTATGAACGGTGGCTTTGCCACAAGTACGATGTCAACTTCATGATCATGCTAGCAATATGACAATGATGGAGCGTGTCATGATGAACGGAATGGTGGAAAGTTGCACGGCAGTATATCTCGAAATGGCTATGGAAATGCCATGATAGGTAGGTATGGTGGCTGATTTAAGGAAGGTATTTGGTGGGTGTATGATATCGGCGAAAAGTGCGCGGTATTAGAGAGGCTAGCAAAGGTGAAAGGGTGAGAGTGCGTATAATCCATGGACTCAACATTAGTCATAAAGAACTCATATACTTATTGCAAAAATCTAGAAGTTATCAAAGCAAAGTATTACGCGCATGCTCCTAGGGGGATAGATTGGTAGGAAAAGACCATCGCTTGTCCCCGACCGCCACTCATAAGGAAGACAATCAATAAATAAATCATGCTCTGACTTCATCACATAATGGTTCACCATACGTGCATGCTACGGGAATCACAAACTTTAACACGAGCATTTCTCAAATTCACAACTACTCAACTAGCATGACTCTAATATCACCATCCTCATATCTCAAAACAATTATCAAGCATCAATTTTTTTCTTAATATTCAACGCACTCAAAAGAAAGTTTTACAAATCTTGAATACCAAGCATATTATTATTAAACAAATTACCATGCTATTAAGACTCTCAAAATAATCTAAGTGAAGCATGAGAGATCAATAGTTTCTATAAAACAAATCCACCAATGTGCTCTAAAAGATATAAGTGAAGCACTAGAGCAAAATTATATAACTCAAAAGATATAAGTGAAGCATATAGAGTATTCTATCAAATTCCAAATTATGTATGGCTCTCTCAAAAGGTGTGTACAGCAAGGATGATTGTGGTAAACTAATAAGTAAAGACTCAAATCATAAAAGATGCTCCAAGCAAAACACATATCATGTGGTGAATAAAAATATAGCTTCAAGTAAAGTTACCGATAGAAGTAGACGAAAAAGAGGGGATGCCTTCCGGGGCATCCCGAAGATTTGGCTTTTAGGTGTCCTTAGATTATCTTGGGGGTGCCATGGGCATCCCCAAGCTTAGGCTCTTGCCACTCCTTGTTCCATAATCCATCAAATCTTTACCCAAAACTTGAAAACTTCACAACACAAAACTTAAAGTAGAAATCTCGTGAGCTCCGTTAGCGAAAGAAAACAAAAGACCACTTCAAGGTACTGTAATGAACTCATTCTTTATTTACATGGGTGTTATACCTACTGTATTACAACTTCTCTATGGATTATAAACTATTTTACTAGCCATAGATTCATCAAAATAAGCAAACAACACACGAAAAACAGAATCGGTCGAAAACAGAACAATCTTTAGTAATCTGTAGCTAGCGCAAGATCTGGAACCCCAAAAATTCTAAAATAAATTTCTGGACGTGAGGAATTTATCTATTAATAATCTACAAAAAGAATTAACTAAATAGCACTCTTAAAATAAAAATGACAGCAGTTCTCGTGAGCGCTAAAGTTTCTGTTTTTTACAGCAAGTTCAACAAGACTTTCCCCAAGTCTTCTCAACGGTTCTACTTGGCACAAACACTAATTAAACACAAAAAAACACAACAAAAACAGAGGCTAAATAATTTATTTATTACTAAACAGGAGCAAAAAGCAAGGAATAAAAATAAAATTGGATTGCCTCCCAACAAGCGCTATCATTTAACGCCCCTAGCTAGGCATAACAAGCAAGAATAGATCCAGGTATTGCCATCTTTGGTAGGCAATCCATAAGTGGCTCTCATGATAGATTCATATGGTAATTTTATTTTCTTTATAGGGAAGTGTTTAATGCCCTTTTTTAATGTAAATTGAAATCTAATATTCCCTTTCTTCATATCAATAATTGCACCAACCGTTCTAAGAAAAGGTCTACCGAGAATAATAGGGCAAGAAGGATTGCAATCTATATCAAGAACGATAAAATCTACGGGCACATAATTCCTATTCGCAACAATAATAACATCATTAATTCTTCCCATAGGTTTCTTAATAGTGGAATCCGCAAGATGCAAGTTTAGAGAGCAATCATCAAAATCACGGAAATCTAGCAAATCACACAAAGTTTTGGGAATAGTTAGAGACACTAGCACCCAAATCACACAAAGCATAAAACTCATAATTTTAATTTTAATAGTAGGTTCCCACTCATCATAAAGTTTTCTAGGGATAGAAACTCCCAATTCAAATTTTTCTTCATAAGATTGCATCAAGGCATCAACGATATGTTTAGTAAACACTTTATTTTGACTATAAGCGTGAGGAGATTTTAGCACAGATTGCAACAAGGAAATACAATCAATTAAATAGCAATTTTCATAATTAAATTCCTTGAAATCCAATATAGTGGGTTTAGCAACATCTAGGGTTTTAATTTCTTCAATCCATTTTTATCAAATTTAGCATCAAGATCAACAAATTTCAAATTCTTAGAACGCCTTCTAGGTAAAGGTGGATCATATTCAGTCCCATCATTATCAAGATTCATATTGCAAAACAAAGATTTGATAGGGGACACATCAATAACTTTTAGATCTTCATCATTATTTTCATAGGAACTAGAAGAACACGCTTTTATAAAGGCATCTTTCTTAGCACGCATCCTAGCGGTTCTTTCTTTGCACTCGTCAATGGAAATTCTCATGGCTTTAAGAGACTCATTGATATCGTGCTTAGGTGGAATAGATCTAAGTTTCAAAGAATCAACATCAAGAGCAATTCTATCAACGTTCCTAGCCAAATCATCAATCTTAAGCAATTTTTCTTCAATCATAGCATTAAAATTCTTTTGCGAAGAAATAAATTCTCTAATATTAGATTCAAAATCAGAGGGCATCTTATTATAATTTCCATAAGAATTGTTGTAGGAATTACCATAATTATTAGAGGGATTACTAGGATAAGGCCTAGGATTGAAATTTCCTCTATACGCGTTGTTACCAAAATTGATCCTACCAACAAAATTCACATCCATAGATTCATTATTATTCTCAATCAAAGTAGACAAGGGCATATCATTAAGATCAGAAGAAACACTCTCATTAGCAAATAATTTCATAAGTTCATCCATCTTTCCACTCAAAACATTAATTTCTTCTATCGCATGCACCTTTTTAGTAGATCTTTCAGTATGCCATTTGAGAATAATTGACCATAATATTATCTAGGAGTTTAGTAGCTTCTCCTAAAGTGATTTCCATAAAAGTGCCTCCCGCGGCCGAATCTAAAAGATTTCTAGAAGCAAAATTCAATCCGGCATAATTTTTTTTGTATAATCATCCACAAATTCAAACCATGAGTAGGGCAATTACATATCATTAATTTCATTCTCTCCCAAGCTTGTGCAACATGTTCATGATCAAGTTGTTTAAAATTCATAATATCGTTTCTAAGAGAGATGATCTTAGCGGGAGGAAAATACTTAGAGATAAAAGCATCTTTGCACTTGTTCCATGAATCAATACTATTTTTAGGCAAAGATGAAAACCAAGCTTTAGCACGATCTCTAAGCGAAAAAGGAAATAGCTTCAATTTAACAATATCATTATTGACATATTTCTTCTTTTGCATGTCACACAAATCAACGAAGCTATTAAGATGGGTAGCGGCATCTTCACTAGGAAGGCCGGAGAACGGATCTTTCATGACAAGATTCAGCAAAGCAGTATTAATTTCACAAGATTCAGCATCGGTAAGAGGAGCAATCGGAGTGCTAAGGAAATCATTATTGTTGGTATTGGTGAAGTCACACAATTTAGTATTATCTTGAGACATCGCTACAAACAAGCAAACTAACACACAAGCAAACAAAAAGCAAACGGGCAAATAGAGAGAGAGGGAGGATAGAGAGAGAGGGCGAATAAAACGGCAAGGGTGAATTTGGGGGAGAGGAAAATGAGAGACAAATGGCAAATAATGTAATGCAGGAGATAGGGATTGTAATGGGCACTTGGTATGTTGACTTTTGCGCAGACTCCCCGGCAACGGCGCCAGAAATTCTTCTTGCTACCTCTTGAGCACTGCGTTGGATTTCCCCAAAGAGGAGAGGATGATGCAGCAAAGTAGCATAAGTATTTCCCTCAGTTTTGAGAACCAAGGTATCAATCCAGTAGGAGGCTACGCTCGAGTCCCTCGTACCTACACAAAAACAATAGCTCAACGCAACCAACGCGCTTAGGGGTTGTCAATCCCTTCACGGTCACTTACGAAAGTGAGATCTGATAGAGATGATAAATAATATTTTTGGTATTTTTGGTATAGAGATGCAAAGTAAAAAGTAAAAGCAAAGTAAAAGCAAAGCAATAATAAAGTGATGGAGATTGATATGATGAGAAAGAGACCCGGGGACCATAGGTTTCACTAGTGGCCTCTCTCAAGAGCATAAGTATTCTACAATGGGTGAACAAATTACTGTTGAGCAATTGACAGAATTGAGCATAGTTATGAGAATATCTACGTATGATCATGTATATAGGCATCACGTCCAAGACAAGTAGACCGAAACGATTCTGCATCTACTACTATTACTCCACTCATCGGCCGCTATCCAGCATGCATCTAGAGTATTAAGTTAAAAACAGAGTAATGCCTTAAGCAAGATGACATGATGTAGAGGGATAGTTTCATGCAATATGATAAAACCCCATCTTGTTATCCTCGATGGCAACGATACAATACGTGCCTTGCTGCCCCTTCTGTCACTCGGAAAGGACACCGCAAGATCGAACCCAAAGCTAAGCACTTCTCCCATGGCAAGAACAACCAATCTAGTAGGCCAAACCAAACTGATAATTCAAAGAGACTTGCAAAGATAACCAATCATACATAAAAGAATTCAGAGAAGATTCAAATATTATTCATAGATAGACTGGATCATAAACCCACAATTCATCGGTCTCAACAAACACACCGCAAAAAGAAGATTATATCGAATAGATCTCCACAAGAGAGGGGGAGAACATTGTATTGAGTCCAAAAAGAGAGAAGAAGCCATCTAGCTACTAGCTATGGACCCGTAGGTCTGAAGTAAGCTACTCACACTTCATCGGAGGGGCTTGGATGATGATGTAGAAGCCCTCTGTGATCGATGCCCCCTCCGCGGAGCTCCGGAACAGGCCCCAAGATGGGATCTCATGGATACAGAAAGTTGCAGCGATGGAATTAGGTTTTTGGCTCCGTATCTGATCGTTTGGGGGTACGTGGATATATATAGGAGGAAGAAGTACGTCGGTGAAGCTTCGAGGGGCCCACGAGGCAGGGGGCGTGCCCTCCACCCTCGTGACCGCCTCGTGGCTTTCTTGACGGAGGGTCCAAGTCTCCTGGATCTTATCTGATGAGAAAATCACGTTTCCGAAGGTTTCATTCCGTTTGGACTCCGTTTGATATTCATTTTTTTCGAAACCCTAAAACAGGCAAAAAACAGCAATTCTGGGTTGGGCCTCCGGTTAATAGGTTAGTCCCAAAAATAATATAAAAGTGGATAATAAAGCCCAATAATGTCCAAAACAGTAGATAATATAGCATGGAGCAATCAAAAATTACAGATATGTTGGAGACGTATCACGCCCTCACTCCCCCATAACCCCCCAGGCAACTGAACCCTAGCCCACGTCACCCACTCCCCCCCACACACACGATCCCCTCTCCTCCCTCTGTCTCCCCCCCCCCCGATTCAGATCGGGGGAAATGACCACATCGCCGCCCCATCGCGCCTCCCTCCCCCTTCGTGACGCCACCTCGCCGGCGCCGCACCTCCCGGCTTCCTTACTCTCCCTCGTGCATCGCGTCGACTTCCCCGAGCTCCGCGTATGCTCCATCCGTGGCCGCCCCGACCCCGTCGCCAGAACCACGTCGCCTCGCCGGAGGCCACCTCGCCGGACCGCCAGCACTGTCGTCCTCCCCTGCGTCGCCTTCGACCCCGACTCCTCCCCGAGCACACCTCGCTCAACTACAGGGCTCGGTGAGCCCCGGTCTCCTCTTTCCCTTTCGCTTGCCGTAGGCCCCGACCACGCTCTCTGCGCACGACTGCGCTAGGCCGTGCACCGCACCCGCCTGCGCCTCCTCTAACTATCGTGGCCTGCCCCCCCTTGCACACCCCGCGCCTTCCCGCGCCGTTTCCTCCCTCTCTCTACTCCGCGCCACGCCGACTGCTCCCACACGCGCCCGCACCTCGCCACCGGTCCGTCCGCGCCGTCCCGCTCCTCGCGCCCATCATCGCATCACCCGCCGCTACGGCGCGCCCCACTGCTGCCCTCCCGGGCATGCGCCCATGCGTTGGCCTCGCCGACCTCGCCCACCGCGCGCAGCCCTGGCCGCCAGTGCCCCGCCGCGGCCATCCCTCTGTTGCCTCCCCTGGCCGCCGGCGCCGGCGTACGCCGTGTGTGCCCAGCCCCCCTCGGGCGTGCGCCCGATCGGGCAGCGCCCATTCGCCTGCGCCCATTTGGCCCTATGGGCCAATGACATGTGGGGCCTAGCCCCAGAACGAAAATGAAAAAAAATAAGAGAATTAAAAAATATAAATAAATAAAAATTAAATTAATTAATTAAGTAAGTAAGTAAGTAAGTTAATTAATCATGTTTAATTAATCTAATCAAACTAGTTAAGTTAATTAAACCCTAATTAGACTAAACAGTCAATGACGAACGGGACCCACCTGTCAGGTTGACCAGGTCAACTGCTGACGTCATGCTCACGTCATGATGATGTCAGCAAATACTATTCTGGATAATGTTGAATTAAAATGATTAAATAAATCCTAAAAATGATTTTTATTCTTTTAAAATTAATATAAAATAAACCATTGCTTGGATGAAAAAACTTTGTACATGAAAGTTGCTCAGAACAACGAGACGAATCCGGATACGCAGCCCGTTTGTCCGCCACGCATCCCTAGCATAGAGAACACGCAACTTTCCCCCTCCGGTTCGTTTGTCCGAAAACGCGAAACACCAGGGATATTTTCCCGGATGTTTCCCCCCTTCACCGATACCACCTCTTACCGCGTTAGGACACCCCTAGCACCGCTACTTGTCATGTCATGCATCGCTATGCATCCGTTTGCTTAATATTTATTGTTTCTTCCCCCCTCTTCTATCGCTAGACACCGAGACCGACGCCGCTGCTACCCAGTACGACTACGGTGTTGACGACCCCTCTCTCTTGCCAGAGTAACCAGGCAAGCCCCCCCTGATCACCAAATATCGCATACTCTTCTCTCGACTACTTGCATTAGAGTAGTGTAGCATGTTGCTGCTTTCCATTAATCCTACTCTGATGCATAGCCTGTCATTGTTGCTACAACTGTTGATACCTTACCCGCAATCCTAAATGCATAGTATAGGATGCTAGATTATCATCAGTGGCCCGACATTCTTGGCAGTCTGCCATGCTATACTATCGGGTCGTGATCACGTCGGAGGTGATCACGGGTATATACTTATACATATATACATACTATACAGGTGGTGACCAAAGTCGGGTTGGCTCGTTGAGTACCCGCAAGTGATTCTGATGTGGGGGCTGAAGGGGCAGGTGGCTCCATCCAGGTAGTGGTGGGCCTGAGTTCCCGATGGCCCCCGACTGTTACTTTGAGGTGGAGCGACAGGGCAGGTTGAGACCACCTAGGAGAGAGGTGGGCCTGGCCCTGGTCGGCGTCCGTGGTTATGTCAAAATAACACGCTTAACGAGATCTTGGTATTTGATCTGAGTCTAGCCACCGGCCTATACGCACTAACCAACTACGCGGGAACAGTTATGGGCACTCGACGTCGTGGTATCAGCCGAAGCCTTCGTGACGTCAGCGACTGAGCGGCGTGCGCCGGATTGGACCGTAAGCCTACTCTTGTATTAAGGGGGCTAGTTCTGCTTCCGGCCGCCCTCGCAACGTGCAGGTGCGCAATGGGCGATGGGCCCAGACCCCTACGCCATAGGATTTAGACCGGCGTGCTGACCTCTCTGTTGTGCCTAGGTAGGGCTGCGACATGTTGATCTTCCGAGGCCGGGCATGACCTAGGAAAGTGTGTCCGGCCAAAGGGGATCGAGCGTGTTGGGAAATGTGGTGCACCCCTGCAGGGAAGTTAATCTATTCGAATAGCCGTGATCTTCAGTAACGGGACGACTTTTTGTACCTTGACCTTATGACAACTAGAACCGGATACTTATTAAAACACACCCTTCCAAGTGCCAGATACAACCGGTGATCGCTCTCGCACAGGGCGACGAGGGGAGGATCATCGGTTAGGATTATGCTATGCGATGCTACTTGGTGAACTTACCATCTACTCTCTTCTTCTGCTGCAAGATGGAGGTTACCAGAAGTGTAGTCTTCGACGGGACTAGCTATCCCCCTCTTATTCTGGCATTCTGCAGTTCAGTCCACGTGTGATACCCTTATTCCATTTGATACCAATGCATACATATGTAGTGTAGCTCCTTGCTTGCGAGTACTTTGGATGAGTACTCATGGTTTCTTTGCTCCCCCTTTTCCCCCTTTCCATACCCGATTGCTTCGACCAGATGATGGAGCCCAGGAGCCAGACGCCACTGTCGATGACGACTACTACTACTTGGGAGGTGCCTACTACTAAGCCCGCTGACGACGACCAGGAGTAGTTTAGGAGGATCCCAGGCAGGAGGCCTGCGCCTCTTTCGATCTGTATCCAAGTTTGTGCTAGCCTTCTTAAGGCAAACTTGTTTAACTTATGTCTGTACTCAGATATTGTTGCTTCCGCTGACTCGTCTATGATCGAGCTCTTGTATTCGAGCCCTCGAGGCCCCTGGCTTGTAATATGATGCTTGTATGACTTATTTTATTTGTAGAGTTGTGTTGTGATATCTTCCCGTGAGTCCCTGATCTTGATCGTACACGTTTGCACGTATAATTAGTGTACGATTGAATCGGGGGCGTCACAAGTTGGTATCAGAGCCAACTTTCTGTAGGAATCCCCCTTCCACACTCCTTGGCCGAAGTCGAGTCTAGACATTACAAAACTTGTACTAACATGGTTGTGTGCCTTACGGGCCCACGTCGCCATTTGGGTGGTATTAGGATCTTTTACTCCTCGATCTTTACTCTGGGACTCTGAACTCTCTTCTACTCGGGTTAAATGAATTTGCTAACTCTAACTCTAGGTTCTCATAATTACTTCCTTCCGGAGAGCCCCTTATTACAGATGATCGCCTGCTGCACCAGTAGATTCAGAAGATACTCTCTGATGTTATCCCGAGAGCTTGGGCTCATTGTGTTTGCAATTCCCTTCCACCGTCAAACCCTATAGATAACTAAATGCACTTGTTGGAAATATGCCCTAGAGGCAATAATAAAATGATTATTATATTTCCTTGTTCATGATAGTTGTCTATTATTCATGCTATAATTGTATTATCCGGAAATCGTAATACATGTGTGAATACATAGACCACAATGTGTCCCTAGTGAGCCTCTAGTTGACTAGCTCGTTGATCAACAAATAGTCATGGTTTCCTGTCTATGGACATGGGGATGTCATTGATAACGGGATCACATCATTAGGAGAATGATGTGATGGACAAGACCCAAACCTAAGCATAGCACAAAGATCGTGTAGTTCGTTTGCTGTAGCTTTTCTGGATGTCAAGTATCATTTCCTTAGACCATGAGATTGTGCAACTCCCGGATACCGTAGGAGTGCCTTGGGTGTGCCAAACGTCACAACGTAACTGGGTGACTATAAAGGTACATTACAGGTATCTCCGAAAGTGTTTGTTGGGTTGGCACGAATCGAGACTGGGATTTGTCACTCCGTATGACGGAGAGGTATCTCTGGGCCCACTCGGTAATGCATCATCATAATGAGCTCAATGTCAATGTGATCAAGTGGTTGATCACGGGATCATGCATTACGGTACGAGTAAAGTGACTTGCCGGTAACGAGACTGAACAAGGTATTGGGATACCGACGATCGAGTCTCGGGCAAGTAACGTACCGATTGACAAAGGGAATTGAGTACGGGATTGATTAGGTCCTCGACATCGTGGTTCATCCGATGAGATCATCGAGGAGCATGTGGGAGCCAACATGGGTATCCAGATCCCGCTGTTGGTTATTGACCAGAGAATCGTCTCGGTCATGTCTGCTTGTCTCCCGAACCCGTAGGGTCTACACACTTAAGGTTCGGTGACGCTAGGGTTGTATAGATATGAGTATGCAGTAATCCGAAAGTTGTTCGGAGTCCCGGATGAGATCCTGGACGTCACGAGGAGTTCCGGAATTGTCCGGAGGTGAAGAATTATATATAGGAAGTGTAGTTTCGGCCATCGGGAAAGTTTCGGGGTCACCGGTATTGTACCGGGACCACCGGATGGGTCCCGGGGGTCCACCGGGTGGGGCCACCCATCCCGGAGGGCCCCATGGGCTGAAGTGGGGAGGGGAACCAGCCCATAGTGGGCTGGTGCGCCCCCCCCTTGGGCCCCCCATGCGCCTAGGGTTGGAACCCTAGGGGAGGGGGCGCCTCCACTTGCCTTGGGGGTACTCCACCCCCTTGGCCGCCCGCCCCCTAGGAGATCCCATCTCCTAGGGCCGGGCACCCCCTAGGGGGCCTATATAAAGGGGGGAGGGAGGGCAGCGCACCTCAAGCCTTGGCGCCTCCCTCTCCCCTGCTACACCTCTCCCTCTCGCAGAAGCTCGGCGAAGCCCTGCTGCGATCACTGCTGCATCCACCACCACGCCGTCGTGCTGCTGGATCTTCATCAACCTCTCCCCCCCTTGCTGGATCAAGAAGGAGGAGACGTCATCCGCTCCGTACGTGTGTTGAACGCGGAGGTGCCGTCCGTTCGGCACTTGGTCATCGGTGATTTGGATCACGGCGAGTACGACTCCATCATCCCCGTTCTCTTGAACGCTTCCGCTCGCGATCTACAAGGGTATGTAGATGCACTCCTCCTCTCGTTGCTAGATGACTCCATAGATTGATCTTGGTGAAACGTAGAAATTTTTTTTGTTTTCTGCAACGTTCCCCAACAGTGGCATCATGAGCTAGGTCTATGCGTAGTTACTATGCACGAGTAGAACACAAAGTAGTTGTGGGCGTCGATATTGTCAATTTGCTTGCCGTTACTAGTCTTATCTTGATTCGGCGGCATCGTGGGATGAAGCGGCCCGGACCAACCTTACACGTACGCTTACGTGAGACCGGTTCCACCGACTGACATGCACTATCGGATTCGATGAACAGGGTCCTTATGAAGGGTAAATAGAAATTGGCAATTCACGTTGTGGTTTTGGCGTAGGTAAGAAACGTTCTTGCTAGAAACCTATAGCAGCCACGTAAAAACTTGCAACAACAATTAGAGGACGTCTAACTTGTTTTTGCAGCAAGTGTTTTGTGATGTGATATGGCCAAAGGTTGTGATGAATGATGAATGATATATGTGATGTATGAGATTGATCATGTTCTTGTAATAGGAATCACGACTTGCATGTCGATGAGTATGACAACCGGCAGGAGCCATATGAGTTGTCTTTATTTATTTATGACCTGCGTGTCAACATAAACGTCATGTAATTACTTTACTTTATTGCTAAAGCGTTAGCCACAGTAGTAGAAGTAATAGATGACGAGACAACTTCAAGAAGACACGATGATGGAGATCATGGTGTCATGCCGGTGACAAGATGATCATGGAGCCCCAAGATGGAGATCAAAGAAGCTATATGATATTGGCCATATCATGTCACTATTATTTGATTGCATGTGATGTTTATCATGTTTTTGCATCTTGTTTACTTAGAACGATGGTAGTAAATAAGATGATCCCTCATAATAATTTCAACAAAGTGTTCCCCCTAACTGTGCACCATTGCGACAGTTCGTTGTTTCGAAGCACCACGTGATGATCGGGTGTGATAGATTCCAACGTTCACATACAACGGGTGTAAGACAGATTTACACACGCAATACACTTAGGTTGACTTGACGAGCCTAGCATGTACAGACATGGCCTCGGAACACAGAAGACCGAAAGGTCGAGCATGAGTCGTATAGAAGATATGATCAACATGAAGATGTTCACCGATGTTGACTAGTCCGTCTCACGTGATGATCAGACATGGCCTAGTCAACTCGGATCATGTTATACTTAGATGACTGGAGGGATGTCTATCTAAGTGGGAGTTCATTGAATAATTTGATTAGATGAACTTAATTATCATGAACTTAGTCTAAAATCTTTACAATATGTCTTGTAGATCAAATGGCCAACGTTGTCCTCAACTTCAACGCGTTCCTAGAGAAAACCAAGCTGAAAGACGATGGCAGCAACTATACGGACTGTGTCCGGAACCTGAGGATCATCCTCATAGCTGCCAAGAAAGATTATGTCCTAGAAGCACCACTAGGTGACGCACCCGTCCCACAGAACCAAGACGTTATGAATGCTTGGCAGACACGTGCTGATGATTACTCCCTCGTTCAGTGCGGCATGCTTTACAGCTTAGAACCGGGGCTCCAAAAGCGTTTTGAGCGACACGGAGCATATGAGATGTTCGAAGAGCTGAAAATGGTTTTCCAAGCTCATGCCCGGGTCGAGAGATATGAAGTCTCCGACAAGTTCTTCAGCTATAAGATGGAGGAAAATAGTTCTGTCAGTGAGCACATACTCAAAATGTCTGGGTTGCATAACCGCTTGACTCAGCTAGGAGTTAATCTCCCGGATGACGCGGTCATTGACAGAATCCTTCAGTCGCTTCCACCAAGCTACAAGAGCTTTGTGATGAACTTCAATATGCAGGGGATGGAAAAGACCATTCCTGAAGTATTTGCAATGCTGAAATCAGCAGAGGTAGAAATCAAAAAGGAACATCAAGTGTTGATGGTGAATAAAACCACTAAGTTCAAGAAAGGCAAGGGTAAGAAGAACTTCAAGAAGGACGGCAAGGGAGTTGCCGCGCCCGGTAAGCAAGCTACCGGGAAGAAGCCAAAGAATGGACCCAAGCCCGAGACTGACTGCTTTTATTGCAAGGGAAGTGGTCACTGGAAGCGGAACTGCCCCAAATACTTAGCGGACAAGAAGGCCGGCATCACAAAAGGTATATGTGATATACATGTAATTGATGTGTACCTTACCAGTACTCGTAGTAGCTCCTGGGTATTTGATACCGGTGCGGTTGCTCACATTTGTAACTCAAAGCAGGAGCTGTGGAATAAGCAGAGACTGGCGAAGGACGAGGTGACGATGCGCGTCGGGAATGGTTCCAAGGTCGATGTGATCGCCATCGGCACGCTACCTCTACATTTACCTACAGGATTAGTTTTAAACCTCAATAATTGTTATTTAGTGCCAGCTTTGAGCATGAACATTGTATCAGGATCTCATTTAATACGAGATGGCTACTCATTTAAATCCGAGAATAATGGTTGTTCTATTTATATGAGAGATATGTTTTATGGTCATGCTCCGATGGTGAATGGTTTATTCTTCCTCGAACGTAATGCTACACATATTCATAGTGTGAATACCAAAAGATGTAAGGTTGATAATGATAGTCCCACATACTTGTGGCACTGCCGCCTTGGTCACATAGGTGTCAAACGCATGAAGAAGCTCCATGCAGATGGACTTTTAGAGTCTCTTGATTACGAATCATTTGACACGTGCGAACCATGCCTCATGGGTAAAATGACCAAGACGCCGTTCTCAGGAACAATGGAGCGAGCAACCAACTTATTGGAAATCATACATACTGATGTGTGCGGTCCAATGAGTGTTGAGGCTCGCGGTGGCTATCGTTATGTTCTCACCCTCACTGATGACTTGAGTAGATATGGGTATGTCTACTTAATGAAACACAAGTCTGAGACCTTTGAAAAGTTCAAGGAATTTCAGAGTGAGGTTGAGAATCAACGTGACAGGAAAATCAAGTTCTTGCGATCAGATCGTGGGGGAGAATACTTGAGTCACGAATTTGGCACACACTTAAGAAAATGTGGAATAGTTTCACAACTCACGCCGCCTGGAACACCTCAGCGTAATGGTGTGTCCGAACGTCATAATCGCACTCTATTAGATATGGTGCGATCTATGATGTCTCTTACCGATTTACCGCTATCTTTTTGGGGCTATGCTTTAGAGGCTGCTGCATTCACTTTAAATAGGGCTCCGTCAAAATCCATTGAGACGACACCGTATGAATTATGGTTTGGGAAGAAACCTAAGCTGTCGTTTCTAAAAGTTTGGGGATGCGATGCTTATGTCAAGAAACTTCAACCTGAAAAGCTCGAACCCAAGTCGTAAAAATGCGTCTTCATAGGATACCCTAAAGAAACTGTTGGGTATACCTTCTACCTCAGATCCGAAGGCAAGATCTTTGTTGCCAAGAATGGGTCCTTTCTAGAGAAGGAGTTTCTCTCGAAAGAAATAAGTGGGAGGAGGGTAGAACTTGATGAAGTATTACCCCTTGAACCGGTAAGTGGCGTAGCTCAAGAAAATGTTCCTGAGGTGCCTGCACTGACTAGAGAGGAAGTTGATGATGATGATCATGAAACTTCAGATCAAGTTGCTACTGAACTTCATAGGTCCACAAGGACACGTTCCGCACCAGAGTGGTACGGCAACCCTATCTTGGAAATCATGTTGTTAGACAACGATGAACCTTCGAACTATGAAGAAGCGATGGCGGGCCCGGATTCCGACAAATGGCTGGAAGCCATGAAATCCGAGATAGGATCCATGTATGAAAACGAAGTATGGACTTTGACTGACTTGCCCGTTGATCAGCGAGCCATAGAAAATAAATGGATCTTTAAGAAGAAGACAGACGCGGATGGTAATGTGACCATCTATAAAGCTCGGCTTGTCGCTAAGGGTTATCGACAAGTTCAAGGGGTTGACTACGATGAGACTTTCTCACCCGTAGCGAAGCTGAAGTCCGTCCGAATCATGTTAGCAATTGCCGCATTCTATGATTATGAGATATGGCAAATGGACGTCAAAACGGCATTCCTTAATGGTTTCCTTAAGGAAGAATTGTATATGATGCAGCTAGAAGGTTTTGTCGATCCTAAGAATGCTGACAAGGTGTGCAAGCTCTAACGCTCGATTTATGGGCTGGTGCAAGCATCTCGGAGTTGGAACATTCGCTTTGATGAGATGATCAAAGCGTTTGGGTTTATACAGACTTATGGAGAAGCCTGCATTTACAAGAAAGTGAGTGGGAGCTCTGTAGCTTTTCTCATATTGTATGTGGATGACATATTGTTGATGGGAAATGATATAGAATTCTTGGAAAGCATAAAGGCCTAATTGAACAAGTGTTTTTCAATGAAGGACCTTGGAGAAGCTGCTTATATATTAGGCATCAAAATCTATAGAGATAGATCGAGACGCCTCATTGGTCTTTCACAGAGTACGTACCTTGACAAGATTTTGAAGAAGTTCAAAATGGATCAGTCAAAGAAGGGGTTCTTGCCTGTATTGCAAGGTACGAGATTGAGCTTGGCTCAATGCCCGACCATGGTAGAAGATAGAGAAAAGATGTGTCGTCCCCTATGCCTCGGCCATAGGGTCTATCATGTATGCTATGCTGTGTACCAGACCTGATGTAAACCTTGCCGTGAGTTTGGTAGGAAGGTACCAAAGTAATCCCGGCATGGAACACTGGACATCGGTCAAAAATATCCTGAAGTACCTGAAAAGGACTAAGGAAACGTTTCTCGTTTATGGAGGTGACGAAGAGCTCGTCGTAAAGGGTTACGTCGATGCTAGCTTCGACACAGATCTGGATGACTCTAAGTCACAAACCGGATACGTGTATATTTTGAATGGTGGGGCAGTAAGCTGGTGCAGTTGCAAGCAAAGCGTTGTGGCGGGATCTACATGTGAAGCGGAGTACATGGCAGCCTCGGAGGCAGCACACGAAGCAGTCTGGGTGAAGGAGTTCATTACCGACCTAGGAGTCATACCCAATGCGTCGGGCCCGATGACTCTCTTCTGTGACAACACTGGAGCTATTGCCCTTTCCAAGGAGCCCAGGTTTCACAGGAAGACCAGGCATATCAAGCGTCGCTTCAACTCCATTCGTGAAAGTGTTCAAAATGGAGGCATAGAGATTTGTAAAGTACATGCAGACCTGAATGTAGCAGATCCATTGACTAAACCTCTCCCTAGAGCGAAACATGATCAACACCAGAATTCCATGGGTGTTCGATTCATCACAATGTAACTAGATGATTGACTCTAGTGCAAGTGGGAGACTATTGGAAATATCCCTAGAGGCAATAATAAAATGATTATTATATTTCCTTGTTCATGATAATTGTCTATTATTCATGCTATAATTGTATTATCCGGAAATTGTAATACATGTGTGAATACATAGACCACAATGTGTCCCTAGTGAGCCTCTAGTTGACTAGCTCGTTGATCAACAAATAGTCATGGTTTCATGGCTATGGACATGGGGATGTCATTGATAACGGGATCACATCATTAGGAGAATGATGTGATGGACAAGACCCAAACCTAAGCATAGCACAAAGATCGTGTAGTTCGTTTGATGTAGCTTTTCTGGATGTCAAGTATCATTTCCTTAGACCATGAGATTGTGCAAGTCCCGGATACCGTAGGAGTGCCTTGGGTGTGCCAAACGTCACAACGTAACTGGGTGACTATAAAGGTACATTACAGGTATCTCCGAAAGTGTCTGTTGGGTTGGCACGAATCGAGACTGGGATTTGTCACTTCGTATGACGGAGAGGTACTCTGGGCCCACTCGGTAATGCATCATCATAATGAGCTCAATGTGATCAAGTGGTTGATCATGGGATCATGCATTACGGTACGAGTAAAGTGACTTGCCGGTAACGAGACTGAACAAGGTATTGGGATACCGACGATTGAGTCTCGGGCAAGTAACGTACCGATTGACAAAGGGAATTGAGTACGGGATTGATTAGGTCCTCGACATCGTGGTTCATCCGATGAGATCATCGAGGAGCATGTGGGAGACAACATGGGTATCCAGATCCCGCTGTTGGTTATTGACCAGAGAGTCGTCTCGGTCATGTCTGCTTGTCTCCCGTACCCGTAGGGTCTACACACTTAAGGTTCGGTGACGCTAGGGTTGTATAGATATGAGTATGCAGTAATCCGAAAGTTGTTTGGAGTCCTGGATGAGATCCTGGACGTCACGAGTTCCGGAATTGTTCGGAGGTGAAGAATTATATATAGGAAGTGTAGTTTCGGCCATCAGGAAAGTTTCGGGGTCACCGTATTGTACCGGGACCACCGGATGGGTCCCGGGGTCCACCGGGTGGGGCCACCCATCCCGGAGGGCCCCATGGGCTGAAGTGGGGAGGGGAACCAGCCCATAGTGGGCTGGTGCACCCCCCCTTTGGCCCCCCCATGCGCCTAGGGTTGGGAACCCTAGGGGAGGGGGCGCCCCACTTGCCTTGGGGGTAAGCCGGCGCACGCCCCTAGGGGGCCTATATAAAGGGGGGAGGGAGGGCAGCCACACCTCAAGCCTTGGCGCCTCCCTCTTCCCTGCTACACCTCTCCCTCTCGCAGAAGCTCGGCGAAGCCCTGCTGCGATCACTGCTGCATCCACCACCACGCCGTCGTGCTGCTGGATCTTCATCAACCTCTCCTTCCCCCTTGATGGATCAAGAAGGAGGAGACGTCATCCGCTCCGTACGTGTGTTGAACGCGGAGGTGCCGTCCGTTCGGCACTTGGTCATCGGTGATTTGGATCACGGCGAGTACGACTCCATCATCCCCGTTCTCTTGAACGCTTCCGCACGCGATCTACAAGGGTATGTCGATGCACTCTCCTCTTGTTGCTAGTTGACTCCATAGATTGATCTTGGTGAAACGTAGGGAAAATTTTTGTTTTCTGCAACGTTCCCCAACAGCACTTGCCATTCTTACCTTAGTCCCCAGTTGCTCTTGTTATTACAAGATACCCCGAAATACTCGTTGTTGTTCTGAGAATCCTTGTGCCTACTGCCTTGCAGTTCCTTGTCACCTAGATACACCTATAAATTAATCCTCACACACACCAAGGATTTGTTTCTCCCCAGTTGTTCATGTGTTTCACCAAAGTCTTCGAAATACTATTTGACCTTCCGAAAATCCTTAGCAGCCTTTTGCTCTTGAAATTCTTGCTTGCATTATGGATAATCCCATAAGTCTCGTAATCATATTGGCATCCCTTGCCATTATGATTTTGAGTCCGTTGATTCAAAATGTTGCGAATGCTCGCAAATCCTCAACCAGATCCTAGAATTCATCCTTTCGACTCAGACGTCATTTTAAACATGGGCTGAATCTCGACCAATCAAATTGTTGTCGATTTTACCCCTATGCTCACTCAACTTATCCATCCTTAATCAGAGCGTTTACTTCTGATCCTTTGATTTGGAAATCAAATTCCTTTACATGTGAGCTTTGAATTAGCCAGTTGCTTCTTGTCGGTGTCAAAACCGGCGGATCTCGGGTAGGGGGTCCCGAACTATGCGTCTAGGATCGATGGTAACAGGAGGCAGGGGACACGATGTTTACCCAGGTTCGGGCCCTCTTGATGGAGGTAATACCCTACGTCCTGCTTGATTGATATTGATGATATGAGTATTACAAGAGTTGATCTACCACGAGATCGTGGAGGCTAAAACCCTAGAAGCTAGCCCATGGTATGATTGTTGTATATGATCTATCGACTAGCCTGGCCTCGGTTTATATAATGCACCAGAGGCCTAGGATAACAAGAGTCCTAGCCGAATACGCCAGTGGGGAGGAGTCCTTGTCTTGATCACCAAGTCTTGTGGAATCTTCCATGTATGCGGCAGCTATCCGAACTGGCCCATGAGTATACGGCCATGGGGGTCCTCGGCCCAATCTAACAGATCGGGAGACGACATGGTGAGTACCCCCTAGTCCAGGACACCGTCAGTAGCCCCCTGAACCGGTCTTCAAGTTAGGGATGCTCCTCGATTCTTCCGAACTGTTCTTCATCTTCGGTTGTCGGTCTTGAAAACTGGTTCAACAAATCTTCTCATCTTTGATCTTGAGGATCGCCGAAATGCATTCGACGAGTTTACACGTCGGGTATCTGAGGAGCCCCTTTAAGTTTCCGGCCTTTATCAATGCCTTGTTATTTTTATGCCACACCTCGGGTTTGAAGTTGTTCCCAGGAGGCAGTGTCCTCTTGCGTCCGAGCTCTAACGCCGGACTGCATTCGAGGTATCTTTTGCAGCCGAGCACTAATGACGGACCGCTTCCGAGCTCCAACGTCGGAATGTATCCGAGCTCCAACGCCGGACTATGTCCAAGCTCCAACGCCGGACTATGTCCAAGCTCCAACGCCGAACTATGTCCAAGCTCCAATGCCGGACTGTATCCGAGCTCCAACGCCAGACTATATCCGAGGTGTCATAAATCACCTTGGTTCAAAAAAGTTGAAGGAGTTTAGCCGAGCTTAATGCCGGAAATGCCCTCTATGTAACCAGCCACTAGCGCCCGAGCTTTATGCCGGACTGCTTCCAAGGTGGTGCACCACCCCGACTGTGGGCCGATTTTTTGTCAATATTTTTGATTGGTGCAATTTATTCTCTGCCGAGATATATAGCCAGTAGCCCTCAAGGTGTGTATCGGTCTAAAACCCGAGATGCACCTGAAGGATGACATAGGACCGCTGATCCCAGTAGCCGCTGAGACTCAGGTTGATTTGCAAAATTGGTCTGAGGATCAACTCCTAGCTCAGCAGAATACTTCGGGACACAAAAAGCGGTGTGCAGAGTCCTCGAGACTCAGGCTGGGTGCGGCCGACCAACCTGAGGATCAAAATCTCCTCGGAAACTATATTGCACTTAAAATTTTATGCATTGGACAGGCAATGTAGTAGCCCCCGAGACACTGGTCGGGTGGCAACACCAGATCAGGGGATCGATGTGCCCCTTTAATATTTGTAAATAATAAGCCTGAAGCCCAGTAGCCCCCGAGCCTTAATGCGGGCACGGGTGGCCGAATTAAGGATCGATATCCATAGTAAAATCAAAAATTATGTGTAATGACTATGTGTCCAAGTACTTTACGTCATTAATGCTCGGATCCGCATTGTACAAAACTTTGTTGACCGACCATCGGCTTCCACCTCCTCGGCCAGTAGCCGAGGAGTGTTTGTCCTACTTTATAAAGCCTTTATGAGGGCAAAGATTTACGACAAACAAGGCAATCTGGCCATATGGTTTTATAAACAAAGGTACGCAGAGAAATATGTTATATTATTGTTTAACATAAGAAATGTCTTCCAAAGAAAATAGTCCCGCTATCGGTTCCTTTCTTTGGGTTGTCAAGCTAAGCATGATCATGAAACCTTAGCTCTAATGTAAGAGTAAAATATCGAGGATTTAGTTTGGGAGGCTAGTTAATAGCCCCCGGTAGTGTTTGGCGATAGTCGAGGTCAAGCCGCAAACACTTCGGCCATTGTTATGAATGGCCTGTCATTTAACACCGTCATTGGATCGCTGACCAGTTTACGCTTATTGTGACAGTCAGTTTTCGGCTTTCTCCACTAAGGTGCTTAACCATGTGAGTTGGAAGCACAATCGCAGTGGTTCTCCCTTTGCACACCTAGCCGAACAAAGTGGAATGTAGGAGGCAAGGGCAGGAGCCAGGCAACCCAACTATTGACCGAAGACACAATTCGAAACCAATGCATATATAGTGAGATCCGAGAATGTTTTTGCCGAATCTATAAAGGTGTCCGGCATTGCACTGTGAGACTTGTGCTGGAAACACACAAATAGTTTAAAAAGTGCCAAAAAGCTTGGAAAACCAAAAAAACATGACGTCCGAACAAGAGCAAGTGTTAGGTGCCAATCCGAAAATTGGAAGAGAAAGAAAAAATTGTGCTTCTGTCGTGTTTTGACAACGACCAAGAAGAAAACACATTTACACCTCATATATAAATTTTAAGAGCCCCCAAGTGACTTGGGTAAAAGAATTTTATATATAATGATTGTATGTACCGAAGTACTTATATCATATATGTGTTCACCCGAACTTTAAACGCGTCTTAACTGACCGTCGGCTTCTCCCTCTTCGGCCAAGGGCCGAAAAGTGTCATGTACTCCGCCTGTCGAGAGTATCGACGGTGTTTCCGATGACCAGGAAATCAGGCCATAAGGCTGTAACAGACAAAGCGCTCTCAGAGAACTTATGCTATATTACTAACGAGGTGTAAGAAGCATCTTCGAAGAAAATAGTACCCCCACCAATACCTTTCTTCAGTGCTCATTATTACTATGAGACTTGTGCAATA
This sequence comes from Triticum urartu, assembly GCF_003073215.2. Taxonomy (NCBI): domain Eukaryota; kingdom Viridiplantae; phylum Streptophyta; class Magnoliopsida; order Poales; family Poaceae; genus Triticum; species Triticum urartu. The sequence continues at coordinate 409,009,073 of NC_053022.1, read as the reverse complement.
GATTTTTTGTACTCATGAGTTCCGTTGTGTGCCGACCATGATTGAAAACAATAAGAGCGCTAGCTTTCGGCTTCACCCAGTCTGAGGTCAGAGCTCGGATGAACCGATCGTGACAATCGCAGAGGTGCTCCCTTTACTCCCTAGCCGAACAATCGGGAACGTAGGGGTAAGCACAGGAGCCAGGCAACCCAGCTTGCAGATCGCTTAGGTCAATATGGTGCATATTGTGGCGTAATACACGAACAAGGAACGAAGCCGTACAAGTATAATCATATGCAAGAGGAAAATCTCCATCAAGGGAGCCCCCAAATAAACGGGGTATTTGAATATGCGAGTCACAAACAAAGTTATGACAAGGAGATTCTCTACAAGATACTTTTTTCCAAAAAGGTATAATGATTGGTCGAACCGAACACAAGTTAAAAATTTAAAACTTTGAGCATGAAGGCAACTTAGCTGGTTAATGTGTTTGGTATTGATGACGCGGTCCGAGCTTGATGCGGGACAAGGTTCCATCCCCCAAGCCGATCCCGAGGTGGCGGAGCAAAGAGCTCAGCACTCCGAAGTGGTGACATAACACGGTCAATGCAGGCCGGCAGAGTGATGCCGAAGTCCCCGGCGTGGGGTAATGAAGTGTTGACGAAGCCCCCCGTCTAGCCGAGGTGGCGTGGTATGTCAATATGCCGAGTTGACAATACTGCCCAACCCGGATCATTTTCCTATGCACAAAAAATAGTGCAAACCGGATATAATAGTAATAATAATAATTAAAAAAAATCGTTGCATAATAAATAATTTATGCAAAGTGCGTAATAAAAGAAATATGGCCTGGCGCCGAAGTCAATGTCGATGCAGGGCGTCGGCGTGATGCGGTAAAGGCGTGGCAAAGCCTGAATTCACAGGTCGGTCTGAGTTCCGGATGCGGCGTTCGCCGGACCATGTACGGAAACTAACGAAATACTATGCGACCATCGTTAATGCGGCCATCATTTGATAGACCTGTGTACATATGATGAACAAACCAGAGTAATAATTCCTTGGGAAAAATGAACCCGGACAAGCAAAAAATACTAGGATTAATAGCACCTGGTTTATTTGTTGTAGCAATCCGAAGAAAGGTGATTCCGAAAATTGGGACTCGATCCGCACACCCATTTCTTGATGGGCGATAAATAGACGGTATGGCGATGCTGGCAAAGGTTGGCTCGCCGAGGCAAAGCCCTAGGTCCAGCTAACGTGGCGGAGCTGGTCGGCTAGTGATGCCGAAGTCTCCGGAGTAGGTTGATGAAGAGATGGCGAAGCCCCCGGTCCAGCCGAGATGTCGAAGCTTCGATGTCAGCCGATGAGTCGAAGTAGGTAGGCGTGATGGACACCAGCTTGAAGAAGCAATAGCGCAGCCCTGCCGATGCAGGTCGTGACGTGGTCGATGCCGGCTTGATGAAGTGACCGTGCGGCGATGTCGGTATGCCTGCTCCGTGTAATCCACGGGGCGGCGATGTTGGTGATGATTTATCCTTCGCGATGCCGGACTCTTGTTCGGCTTGCCGAGATGATGATCCGAAGAAGTTGAGCTCGGCTCAACAAAGTGACGACGTGTCTAGCGCAGGTCGGCAGCCTTGGAGCAATATTGCCGGACTGGTTTGACACCAGCATGATGATGAAGATGACCTCAGGGGAGGCTTAAAAATTTACGGGCACGTGTTTAAAAACAATGCACAATACCCTAGAAGAGAATTCCTCTAAAAAAGTTGTCCAATATCACGTTCATAAAGAAACATGAATTCGGGTCGGATCTGTATTCGCGCAGAAAACGGGTCCGAAAATTGATCCACTCATCGGAAGGTTCCTGGAGTTTGAAATGTAGGATCGAGCTGAAATTTGGAGGGGTGGTAGATATGAGAATTCCGTAGTAGATGAACGGTTGGATCTTCCAAAGGACCTCCGAGCTGGGCTCTGGAGACCACACCCTACACTCATCAAGATTCCCGTCCAGATTTGACAGGTCTCCGGTATATCGTAGATTGTCGGAGATTCCTCCATCGGAACTCGACAAAATTTTGCATGGCTGTTGTAGACGTAATTCCGCACTATTCCACTGAAGCAATCGTCAAACCGACGCTCGAGGAGGTGGTGAAGGCGAATACAAGTTCGCTGTCCATAAAACAGCACGGCCGCCCGAGGGCAATGTTGATGTTGAGCCCTCGAGCTTCATGGATGACTCCTCTATGATCATGATAGAGATCGGAGTTGATGTTGAAGAAGGCCCCCGTCCGAACATGATGATCGGAGATGGAGCACGGTCCTCGGTCGAGCCGGCGACGAAGACGCCGGCGTCGCAGTTGACCTGCGGGCGAGCCATTGATCCTCTTGCCGATCACACAGCGGGACTCTCAATGAAAGCACCAATGTCGGTGTCAAAATCGGCGGATCTCAGGTAGGGGGTCCCGAACTGTGCGTCTAGGATCGATGGTAACAGGAGGCAGGGGACACGATGTTACCCAGGTTCGGGCCCTCTTGATGGAGGTAATACCCTACGTCCTGCTTGATTGATATTGATGATATGAGTATTACAAGAGTTGATCTACCACAAGATCGTAGAGGCTAAAACCCTAGAAGCTAGCCTATGGTATGATTGTTGTATATGATCTATCGACTAGCCTGGCCTCGGTTTATATAATGCACTAGAGGCCTAGGATAACAAGAGTCCTAGCCGAATACGCCGGTGGGGAGGAGTCCTTGTCTTGATCACCAAGTCTTGTGGAATCTTCCATGTATGCGGCAGCTGTCCGAACTGGCCCATGAGTATACGGCCATGGGGGTGCTCGGCCCAATCTAACAGATCGGGAGACAACGTGGTGAGTACCCCCTAGTCCAGGACACCGTCACTTCTATAATCCAATGCATTTGCATTGTTTCTTCCTCTAGTTGTGTGCCGATACTCACATCAGCTTCGATATGGTCCGTCGGACCCTTTGTTGAAATATCATCCGACAGTGTCCTTCGTATACAAAAACCTCGAGAAGTTCCTTCCCTGATACATAATTCCTTTGGTAAATCGTATCCTCTATTTTGGCCAACCATGATCTGCTCTTGAGTTGGTGATGTTTACTATGAATTTTGTGGTATATGTTCCTAAGATGCCCCGATGGGTTGAACCAACGCCTTCCCTAATCTGTGTGAACCCGAAAGATTTCACGGGTCATACTTAACTAGTATTACACTAGGTAAAACTTTCAGCAACTAATGTCATTTTTGAAACATGAGAAGTGAATGGAAGGTTATGCATTGAAGAAGTGGGAGTCGACCTTGAACTTTGTGTTCATGCCCATGGACACGATGTAGATCTTATCATTAA
>NC_053022.1:408993406-409004573 GCF_003073215.2 Triticum urartu | reverse complement strand
CCCGATTCAGATCGGAGGAAATGACCCCGTCGCCGCCCCATCGCGCCTCCCTCCCCCTCCGCGACGCCACCTCGCCGGCGCCGCACCTCCTGGCCTCCTTCCTCTCCCTTGTGCACCGCCTCGACTTCCCCGAGCTCCGCGCGCTCCATCCATGGCTGCCCCGACCCCGTCGCCGGAACCACGTCGCCTCACCGGAGGCCACCTCGCCGGACCGCCAGCACCGTCGTCCTCCCCTGCGTCGCCTTCAACCCCGACTCCTCCCCGAGCACACCTCGCTCAACTACAGGGCTCGGTGATCCCCGGTCTCCTCTATCCCTTACGCTCGCCGGTGGCCCCGACCATGCTCTCTGCGCACGACCGCGCCTAGGCGCGCACCGCGCCCGCCTGCGCCTCCTCTAACTGTCGTGGCATGCCGCCCCCCCTTGCACACCCCGCGCCGTCACGCGCCACTTCCTCCCTCTCTCTACTCCGCATCGCGCCGACCGTTGCCACACGCGCCCGTACCTCGTCACCGGTCCATCCGCGTCGTCCCGCTCCTCGCGCCCATCGTCGCATCACCTGCCGATGCGGCGCGCCCCGCTGCTGCCCTCCCGGGCATGCGCCCACGTGTTGGCCTCTCCGACCTCGCCCACCGCGCGCAGCCCTGGCCGCCAGCGCCCCGCCGCGGCCATCCCTCTGTTGCCTCCCCTGGCCGCCGGCGCCGGCGTACGCCGTGTGTGCCCAGTGCCCCTCGGGCGTGCGCCCGACCGGGCAGCGCTGTGGTACTTCGATTTTCAACAAGAACATTTGGAGCCAATGCTAAATGTTTCTTGCTCAATTATCGAAACACCGTTGTATGGGTAATGTCATGAAATTTCTCTCCCCTTACCTAAAGGGTTTTCTACATGATATCCTGCCACGGATATCATGCTCTGCTTGTCCTTGGGAAGGATATATCCCTGAATTATGTGTTTAAAACACATTTTCCTTTCCATTCTTCTGTTTAATTTGATAATCACATTTTGCTTTCCATTGTTTTGTTTAACCTTCTTGAGGTTTATATGATCTAAGCCGTAATAAGTCACTGCTTTTGTAAGCACCTCGGTGTACAACTCTGTCAGTAAGAACCTGTTACTATTGATTGATGACATTCTGGTATCCATTGATGGACGAGAACTTTGCCTAATGGTCCGCCTCGTTCAACGAGCAGGAAAATGGTTCTCTTCGTCCCTCGCCCTTGGTACCGATGTTGTTGCGAACATAACTGATAGGCTATCCTCTGACATGCCTTGTTATCATGACTGTACAAGATATCACCGCCCTTTCTACTTTTAACCTACATGGTGGGCCCATAACCCACAGTTCCATAGGATCGAAACCTGACTCTCTTGTACACCCTGTTGTCCAAGTTATTCCTCGCGCTTGACTTCGTATATGATTCATGGGCCACCTGCCTAGTGATCTATTCTGGTATCAGACAAAATACTTACTTCCCTTGCTCTACACCCCTTTCACGTTTCATTTCAGGCATCGAACAATTGCCTGCTCACTCAAAACTTCTCAGGGTACCTTCTTACTTTGCTCTCGATATCTTCTTAAGCTTCAATTCGAGGGTTACTTCCGCCACCTTTCCTGATATTATCTACCAGATAAGCAACATGGTAGCGGTTCGTTCTTTCGAAGTTAACCCTTGTCCTTCGTACGTAAGTTGGAGTTCCCGAGGAAAGGATGCTGACTTCATCATGGTGACCTGAAGCAGGGGAATGGAGACATCAACGTGATGGATTGACCTCTTCGAGAAGAGCAACTAAGACCGAGAACACTCGCTAGAATTTCGTAACCAGAACCACCCCACCTTACGCCTCTTAAATCTCGTGACGAGATTTCTTGTAGTGGAGGAGAATTGTGATGCCCGGGTAATTAAGCTACAGTAAACCCTTGCTAATCATGCCAGGTCATCATAATTAAATTTTTGCTAAACCTCACTTGTTTCAAACTGAGATCAATTTCAAATTCAAATAACAAGTCAAATTATTATTTCTTTAAGCTATCAAATAAAAATGTTCGATGGGTGGCAAATATTCACTAAATAATGAACATGTTGGAACCAACCTCATTTGGTTTCCCAAATTGCCCTTGGAACTCATTTAGTGGAATAACAAGATTAAATAAGAGCATTTTAATTCAACTATAAATTAGAACAGTTCCAGTTGGCCTCAAACTTTGTGCACAACCTTATGTGTTGGCTAGGAATTATGTGCAAAGGTTCATAATCAACAAAAATCAGTTGGCAGCTAAAAATAAATAGAAAAGTATAAATAAAAAGAAAAGAAAAGGAAAATAACAACAACAAAATAAAGAGAGAACCCCCCACTGGGCCAGTCGGCCCAGCTGCTAGCCAGGCCGGCTCAAACCGGCCCAGGCGGCGCCCCTCACTCCCCCATAACCCCCCCCTGGGCAACCGAACCCTAGCCCACGTCACCCACTCCCCCCACATGATCCCCTCTCCTTCCTCTGTCTCCCCCCCCCCGATTCAGATCGGAGGAAATGACCCCGTCGCCGCCCCATCGCGCCTCCCTCCCCCTCCGCGACGCCACCTCGCCGGCGCCGCACCTCCCGCCTCCTTCCTCTCCCTTGTGCACCGCCTCGACTTCCCCGAGCTCCGCGCGCTCCATCCCTGGCTGCCCCGACCCCGTCGCCGGAACCACGTCGCCTCGCCGGACCGCCAGCGCCATTGTCCTCCCTGCGTCGCCTTCAACCCCGACTCCTCCCCGAGCACACCTCGCTCAACTACAGGGCTCGGTGATCCCCCGTATCCTCTATCCCTTTCGCTCACCGTTGGCCCCGACCACGCTCTCTGCGCATGACCGCGCCTAGGCGCGCACCGCGCCCGCCTGCGCCTCCTCTAACTGTCGTGGCATGCCATCCCCCCTTGCACACCCCGCGCCGTCACGCGCCGCTTCGTCCCTCTTTCTACTCCACACCGCGCCAACCGCTGCCACACGCGCCCATACCTCGTCACCGGTCCATCCGCGCCGTCCCGCTCCTCGCGCCCATCATCGCATCACCCGCCGATGCGGCGCGCCCCGCTGCTGCCCTCCCGGGCATGCGCCCACGTGTTGGCCTCGCCGGCCTCGCCCATCGCGCGCATCCCTGGCCGCCAGCGCCCCGCCGTGGCCATCCCTCTGTTGCCTCCCCTGGCCACCGGCGCCGCGTACGCCGTGTGTGCCCAATGCCCCTCGGGCGTGCGCCCGATCGGGCAGCGCCCATACGCCTGCGCTTGTTTAGCCCTATGGGCCAATGACATGTGGGGCCTAGCCCCAAAACGAAAATGAAAAAAAGAGAATTAAAAAATAAATAATTAATAATTAAAATAATTAATTAATTAAGTTAATTAATCTTGTTTAATTAATCTAATCAACTAGTTAAGTTAATTAAACCCTAATTAGACTAAACAGTCAATGATGAACGGGACCCACCTGTCAGGTTGACCAGGTCAACTGCTGACATCATGATGACGTCAGCAAACACTATTCTGGATAATGTTGAATTAAAATATTTAAATAAATCCTAAAAATGATTTAATTCTTTTAAAATTAATATAAAATAAACCGTAGCTCGGATGAAAAGACTTTGTACATGAAAGTTGCTCAGAACGACGAGACGAATCCGGATATGCAACCCGTTCATCCGCCATGCATCCCTAGCATAGCAAACACGCAACTTTCCCCCTCTGGTTTGTCTGTCCGAAAACGCAAAACACCGGGGATATTTCCCCGGATGTTTCCCCCTTCACCGGTACCACCTCTTACCGCGTTAGGGCACCCCTAGCACCGCTACTTGTCATGTCATGCATCTCTATGCATATGTTTGCTTAATATTTATTGTTTCTTCCCCCCTGTTCTCTCGCTAGACACCGAGACCGACGCCGCTGCTACCCAGTACGACTACGGTGTTGACGACCCCTCTCTCTTGCCTGAGCAACCAGGCAAGCCCCCCCCCTTAATCACCAGATATCGCCTACTCTTCTTTCTACTGCTTGCATTAGAGTAGTGTAGCATGTTACTGCTTTCCGTTAATCCTACTCTGATGTATAGCGTGTCATTGTTGCTACAACTGTTGATACCTTAACCGCAATCCTAAATGCTTAGTATAGGATGCTAGATTATCATCACTGGCCCTACATTCTTGTCAGTCTGCCATGCTATACTATCGGGCCGTGATCACGTCGGAGGTGATCATGGGTATATACTTATATATATATATATATATATATTGAACTAACGGTTTCAGGTGGTTGAACTGATGTTTTCGAAGCGGTTGAACTGATGCTTTCAGTTGTGTTTAACACATCGTCTTCTTTAGTTCAAAAACTTTTTGTAATTTTTTTATCGAAACATGGCGTGTAATATATCGTTGGAAAGCTCTTGACAACCATATTTCAAGTATATTGAACGTTTTTGCAAAATCATTATGGTTTAAGAGCAGTTTTGAAAAAACCATTTTTTTCAAAACTGAAAATGTGAATCGTATTTTGGACTCAATTTTCAAACGGTTTGTCGGAATTGAGCAAATAAGATGGCGTTGGAAAGCTGGTGAAAATCCGCATCTTCCATATATGTATTGTTTTTTCTAATTCTATATGATTTAAAAGTAATTTGAAAACTGGTTTAATTCTGGATTGACGCAAATGATACGGCGTTGGAAAGCTATGTAAAATGCGCAACTTTTTCGTATAGAAATGTTTTTCTAATTCCTTACGGTTTAAAAACGAATTCGAATACGGTCAAATTTGATTTTGAACGTGATTTTTTAAAAAAGTTTATCGAAATATGGCAAATAATATACCGTTGGATAGCTATAGAAAATGCGAAACTTAGTCATGTTGGACGTTTTCTCTACTTCGCAATCGTTTAAGAGTAATTTTGAATACGGCATGACGGTTCCTGTTGTTTCTCGTGTGAAAAACAGAGTAGTCGTACTGATATATATATGTATGTTTGTACTGAGCTATTTTTTTAGATTAATTTTGAATGGTTCCGAAAAAAGGTATTTGTACTGATGCTTGCATGGGTTTGTACTAAGCGTGTTTTCACTAACTAGACTTTGCTCTGTTTTTTTGGTAATATTTTTCTCGTAAGTTTTCAACGGTTTACTGTATCGTCGCCCCTGTACTTGTATGGTTTGTATCATCGAACTGAATGATATTTTATTTAAAAGGAAAATGTGTTTGTTTTGTTTCCTTTTTTAACTCAACATTTTTTTGACAACGTTGTTGTGAACTTCTCTCATTTTGCGACTTGTACTGAGGTACTTACTAAGCAGGATTTTCATGGGGTTTCTTTTTTTGCTTGAACTTTACAATTTGAATTTCTGCCATTTATTTTATTCCGAACGGTCCACCGTTTTTAACTCGTACTGAGGTACTTACTACGCCCGAACTGGGGTGGCTGTCGCGTGTCTCGGCGTGTTTTGAAATTGATGATATTTTTTCATCAATTTACTGCCCATTTTTTTCATCACACTTGAGAGTGATTAATAGGTTTACTTACTGGCCAGTAACACATGAACTCCTCAGGCAATAATACATGAACTCCTCGGGGAGGGGGTGCGGGGCGGCACGCTGGAGGGAGGGACTGCGGGGCTGCGCGCTGGGGGAGGGGGTGGCGGGGCTGCGCGCTGGAGGAAGAAGAAAGGCGGCGTAAGTTGGGGTCGCCGCGGCATGGGTCTGGTCCGGCGGCATCGGGGTGCGTCTGGCGGGGGTGTCGCGCGGTGGGGAGGGAGGAGGTGGCGCGTCGACGGGGAGGGGCAGTGCACGGCGGGGGAGGGAGGAGGCGGCGCACAGTGGGGGAGGGAGGGTGCGGCGCCACCGGCGGGGGAGGCGCACGACGGGCGACGGGGAGGGGCAGTACATACAGGTGGTGACTAAAGTCGGGTCGGCTTGTTGAGTACCCGCAAGTGATTCTGATGTGGGGGCTGAAGGGGCAGGTGGCTCCATCCAGGTAGTGGTGGGCCTGAGTTCCCGACGGCCCCTGACTGTTACTTTGAGGCGGAGCGACATGGCATGTTGAGACCACCTAGGAGAGAGGTGGGCCTGGCCCTGGTCGGCGTCCGTGGTTATGTTAAAATAACACGCTTAACGAGATCTTGGTATTTGATCTGAGTCTGGCCACCGGCCTATACGCACCAACCAACTATGCGGGAACAGTTATGGGCACTCGACGTCGTTGTATCGCCGAATCCTTCGTGACGTCAGTGACTGAGCGGCGCGCGCCGGATTGGACCGTAAGCCTGCTCTTGTATTAAGGGGGCTAGTTCTGCTTCCGGCCGCCCTCGCAACGTGCAGGTGTGCAATGGGCGATGGGCCCAGACCCCTACGCCATATGATTTAAACCGGCGTGCTGACCTCTCTGTTGTGCCTAGGTAGGGCTGCGACGTGTTGATTGCTACCTCTTGAGCTTGCGTTGGTTTTCCCCGAAGAGGAAGGGATGATGCAGCAAAGTAGCGTAAGTATTTCCCTCAGTTTTGAGAACCAAGGTATCAATCCAGTAGGAGGCAACGCTCAAGTCCCTCGTACCTGCACAAAACGATAGCTACTCGCAATCAACGCGATTAGGGGTTGTCAATCCCTTCACGGTCACTTACAAGAGTGAGATCTGATAGATATAATATTTTTGGTATTTTTGGTATAAAGATGCAAAATGAAAAGTAAAAGGCAAAATAAAAAGTAAAGCAAGATTAAAGTGATGGAGATTGATATGATGAGAATAGACCCAGGGGCCATAGGTTTCACTAGTGGCTTCTCTCAAGAGCATAAGTATTCTACGGTGGGTGAACAAATTACTGTTGAGCAATTGACAGAATTGTGCATAGTTATGAGAATACCTAGGCATGATCATGTATATAGGCATCACGTCCGTGACAAGTAGACCGAAACAATTCTGCATCTACTACTATTACTTCACTCATCGACCGCTATCCAGCATGCATCTAGAGTATTAATTTAAAAACAAAGTAACGCTTTAAGCAAGATGACATGATGTAGAGAGATAAATTCATGTAATATGAAATAAACCCCATCTTGTTATCCTCGATGGCAACGATGCAATACGTGCCTTGCTGCCCCTTCTGTCACTGGGAAAGGACACCACAAGATCGAACCCAAAGCTAAGCACTTCTCCCATGGCAAGAACTACCAATCTAGTTGGCCAAACCAAACGGATAATTCGAAGAGATTTGCAAAGATAACCAATCATACATAAAAGAATTCAGAGAAGATTCAAATATTATTCATAGATAGACTTGATCATAAACCCACAATTCATCGGTCTCAACAAACACACCGCAAAAAGAAGATTACATCGAATAGATCTCCACGAGAGAGGGGGAGAACTTTGTATTGAGATCCAAAAAGAGAGAAGAAGCCGTCTAGCTACTAACTATGGACCCAAAGGTTTGAGGTAAACTACTCACACTTCATCGGAGAGGCTATGATGATGTAGAAGCCCTCCATGATGACGGCCCTCTCCGGCGGAGCTCTGGAACAGGCCCCAAGATGGGATCTCGTGGATACAGAAAGTTGCGGCGGTGGAATTAGGTTTTTGGCTCCTGTTCTGATCGTTTGGGGGTATGTAGGTATATATAGGAGGAAGAAGTACGTCAGTGGAGCTCCGAGGGGCCCATGAGGCAGGGGGCGCGCCCCCCACCCTCGTGACCGCCTCTCTGATGCCTTGGCGTAGGGTCCAAGTCTCCAGGATCACGTTCGGTGAGAAAATCACGTTCCCGAAGGTTTCATTCCGTTTGTACTCCGTTTGATATTCCGTTTCTTCGAAACACTGAAATAGGCAAAAAACATCAATTCTGGGCTGGGCCTCCGGTAAATAGGTTAGTCCCAAAAATAATATAAAAGTGGAAAATAAAGCCCAATATAGTCCAAAACAGTAGATAATATAGCATGGAGCAATCAAAAATTATAGATACGTTGGAGACGTATCATTGATCTTCCGAGGCCGGGCATGACCTAGGAAAGTGTGTCCGGTCAAAGGGGATCGAGCGTGTTGGGAAATGTGGTGCACCCCTGCAGGGAAGTTAATATATTCGAATAGCCGTGATCTTCGGTAACAGGACGACTTGGAGTTGTACCTTGACCTTATGACAACTAGAACCCGATACTTATTAAAACACACCCTTCCAAGTGCCAGATACAACTGGTGATCGCTCTCTCACAGGGCGACGAGGGGAGGATCATCGGTTATGATTATGCTATGTGATGCTACTTGGTGAACTTACCATCTACTCTCTTCTTCTGCTGCAAGATGGAGGTTACAAGAAGCGTAGTCTTCGACAAGACTAGCTATCCCCCTCTTATTCCGGCATTCTGCAGTTCAGTCCACATATGATACCCTTATTTCATTTGATACCAATGCATACATATGTAGTGTAGCTCCTTACTTGCGAGTGCTTTGGACGAGTACTCATGGTTGCTTTGCTCCCCCTTTTCCCCCTTTCTATACCCGATTGCTGCGACCAAACGATAGAGCCCAGGAGCCAGACGCCACTGTCGATGACGACTACTACTACTCGGGAGGTGCCTACTGCTACGTGCAGCCCGCTGACGACGACCAAGAGTAGTTTAGGAGGATCCCAGGCAGGAGGCCTGCGCCTCTTTCGATCTGTATCCCAGTTTGTGCTAGCCTTCTTAAGGCAAACTTGTTTAACTTATGTCTATACTCAGATATTGTTGCTTCCGCTGACTCGTCTATGATCGAGCTCTTGTATTTGAGCCCTCGAGGCCCCTGGCTTATAATATGATTCTTGTATGACTTACTTTATTTGTAGAGTTGTGTTGTGATATCTTCCCGTGAGTCCCTGATCTTGATCGTACACGTTTATATGTATGATTAGTGTACGATTGAATCGGGGGCGTCACAACTACGCATACTGCTTCTTCCAAGGAAAATGCCACCATCGACAAATAGGAGATTTGAAATGGGTGGACCAGAGCGACCGTTCCTAATACCATGTAGTACGTCATAATTCTCCTTCTGTAGCAACGAACTTGACATGCCTTCAGTGCACAGAAGAAACAGGTAGGGGCTGATTGGATTACCCTGATGGATACATCTCAACGGCGCAACAAGTTCAATGAGCACTCCATTGACCCTGATAGCATACAAACATTGGTAACACATCGCATTACGAAGATGGTCCATGCATGGGCAAAACCAAGTTTTGACAGGCAACCACGAAGATAATTCCACTCAACACGATTATATGCTTTTATCATATCAATCTTCATGGCAAAGAAGAGTTTGTTAGTCTGTTGTTTTCTTGTAGTATGTAGAGACTCATAAACAATGAGAGAAATTGTCTATAATCAATCTTCTAGGAACAAAAGCACTCTGAAATTCATAAATGACAACAGGTAAAAGCAACCTCAAATGATTAGCCAAAACCTTAGAGGCAGTTTTGTAAAGAATGTTGCAAAGGCTAATAGGCCAAAAATTCTTGCGTCGTTTGGGTCTTGCAACTTTCGGAATGAAAACAATAACTTAATCATAAAAACCGTCAGAATAGGCCTCCCTTCCAAAAATGCTCCTGGCAGCCTGACAAATCTCCTCTCCCAAAAAAAAATCCCAATGTGTCTGGTAGAAGAGGGTCGGGAAATCATTCGTCCTGGGAGCTTTAGTGGGTCCCATCCGCAAAAGTGCAACCTTGATCTCTTCATCAGTGTAAGGTTTACATAAGTCATGATTCATCACATTAGTAACTTTGTGAGGAATAGCATCAAGAACGGTATCTACAACATCACAAGGTTCAAAAGTAGATAGATGCTCATAAAACTTATGCACCAACATTAAGGATATCATTGATTTGCAGGATTTTTAAAATGCAGGAATACGAAAATCGTAGAAATATAGTGTCATGTCATTTTTGTATCCTATGGAATTAAAAAAGTATGTACTATATTCCGAAAATTCCTAAGGATTTTAATCATGCGAATCAAATGATCATCGCAGTGAAAATTCATAAGGACATAAACCCTCTAGAAGTCCTACGGGATCATTTGAGTCAAAGGAGCTCTAACCGGTTTAAAGGGAGAGCACAATCATGAAGTGTGTAAACTGATGCATTCACTACAACCCTTGTTAGCCCTAGCGCTCTATCAAACATCTTAAAGCAAGTGTAACCCCCTCCACAAGGGCAAAGTTGATGACGACGTCAGTAGGAGGCCACCGTCATGGCCGCTATCACGGGAATCAATTTTTTACCCAGTAAACTTTTCGAATGTTCACATTATATTCAAATGAAGTGGCAGAGGTGACAACAACAACATCACCCCACTTGAAGAAGAAGGTTTGGCAGTGAGGCACTATCACACATACTGCGAGAGTGGTAAGGAGATATATATGGCAAATGAGGGAGTTGTTGAGAATAAATGAACAAACGAGCGCAATAGATGGAAGATGGCGCAGAAGCGAATGTAGGAAGACTCTATTTTGTCGTTTTGCTGTCTGAATTTAACTTCACGCAGTATTTATGCCATGTTGCTTGTCAAATAAAACACTCAATCTTGCATTGAATTTATGTCGCGGCTCAAGTTAAGCTCTACATAGAAAACGACAATCCAGCTTCGATTTAGCTGCGGATGCTTAATCTGTATGCGTCAAAATAACAGAAAGTGTTAATAGCCAAATGGAATAAATTGATAAAATAATACATAAAACAAGATTATCATGCCAAACTCAACCTTAAGCCGCAAAATATAAGCATGACAATCTTTCCTACACAAATCATTGCAAATTTCCATGCTACTTTTGTACATCAGAATCAAATATGAACACACCTACCCGTTATATCTAATTTTTATGCAAGCATAATACTCACTTTTATTATCATTAACTTTGTGTTGAATAAACGTTCTCGCTTACTCCAACACCCAAATCAGAGAGAGTGGGGAGAGGGAGAGGGGAAATGAATCATGTGCTGAGGTCGGCATCCACGTGTCCGTGCATCAGCCGCGTGCACGCCGACCGCCACGCACCGGTCGCCCGCCCGCCCACGCACCGGTCGCCCGCCCGCCCACGCACCGGTCGCCGCCGGTACCCCCTCCACACAGGGGCAAGCAAGTAGCACGGGATAAAAGCCAACCACCCTCGTCCTCTCTACCCATTTCTTCTTCCCCCCC